>NW_007080808.1:402705-416229 GCF_000164805.1 Carlito syrichta
CACCTGGCTAACTTTTTTGATTTATTGTAGAGATGAGGTCTCACCGAGTTGCCCAGGTGGGTCTCAAACCCGCAGGCTCAGGCAATCCACTCACCTCAGCCTCCCAAAGGCATGGGATCACAGGCTGAGCCACCAAGCCCGGCTTTGAAAGTGGTCTTTAAATTTTAATATTTAAAATTCTTTTAGCCAGGTGCTCCAGTCTGGGTGACAGAGTGAGACTCCAACTCAAAAAAAAAAATTATTTTAACTTTGTAAATAAAAGGAAGATACATGGCTGATTTCAGGAGTAGCTTAGAGTCAGTGCTCAAAAAATTGATGGGGTCATGTAACAAGGACACATTGAGGGTATTCCCACTGGCCAACTTGGGAGCAATTGAGCACAAAAGTAATGGAATAAATTATAAATTATGTCATAAATAATAAACCATGGAAAAACTAGGATTTAATGAGTCCATAAATAGGTAAGAAAGAGAGATTTCTCCTTCTAGTAGAATGCTGAGCACTGACTGGTAAATATAGAGGCCTGGAGGTGAAAAACTGTCTTGACAAAGATTATTGTATCAGGTAAGAATCGTGTGTGGGTGCTAATTTGAGGGATAATTTTTATAAGGTACAGGGTGTTAGATGACTTCAAGTGTCAGATGCTTATTAAGGTGCAAAAGAGGAAGAAAATTCAACTAATTATGCAGTGGATAAATTAGGCAGCATCAGGACCACATGATAAAAATGTATACAATGAGTGAAAGACAGACATGATATGTCTCCAGCTGTGGTATTCTGGTCACGAATGCCTAGACTCAACCTAATTATATCAGACAAATATAAAATGAGTAATGTTTTAGTAAAAGAAAGGAGGAGGGACTGTGTCCTTTTGAAATGTCTGTGTCATAAAGGACAAAGAGAGACTATTGAAATGTTCCACGTTAAAAGAGACTAAAGAGAAATGATAGCTAAATGTAATGCCTAACCCTAGACTGGATCCTGTACTGGAGGAGAAAAAAATGAATACTCTAAAAGACATTAATAGGTCAACTGACGAAATTGGAATATGGATGTTAAATTAGGTAAAAGTGTTGTAATGTAAATTTATGCAGTGATATTTTCTGTGGTTGTATAAGAGAATATTCCTAAGTGAATTTCTTAGAAAATACATACTGAAATATTTAGGAATAAAAGGCCATGATGTCAAATGGCTCCGAAAAAAATTGTGTGTTTGTGTGTGTGTGTGTGTGTGTGTGTGTGTGTGTGTGCGCGCATGCGTGTGTATGTGTGTGTGTGCAGAGAGGGAGAGGGAGAGTGTGAAGGTGAGGGAAAGGGGAAGAGAGAGAGTGAGAGAAAGCACGCATGCATGACTGCAAATAATAAAGCAAATAGCATAAAATGTTAGCAGTATCAATAGAAGAGTCTGGGTAAAAAGGGACATGGGTATTAAAAACTTCCCAAGGCATCATTTTATAATGTAATAGACTAGTAGAAGATTCATTACCTGGAAACATTTGAAACTGTATCACATAAAGATGTGAAGGAGATTCTTTTTGGGCACCCAAGTGAATATGATGTAATTTACCTCTGGTATCTATGCTTCTTTCTCTCTGTGACTGATATAACCAAAGATGTGAGGAAAAGAAAGGTTACAGAAATGAAACAAAAATAGCAATGAACTTATTGATAATATTCTAATTTATTGTTTCTATTATTTCAGTGTATTCAGATGTGTAAAGTAAGGAAAAAAGACCTAACTATTGTCTTTCCTTTTAGAATATATGTAGAATTAGAGAAGAATAACATACATTATTTTCAATGGCCTGAAAAACTATGAATTCATACTGTTACTCATGAAAGTAGTTGCCTGACCTCTGCTGGCATATTAACCATTCTGCTGTCTGTATCTTTCTTTGAGAGCTCTTTTTCCTTCTGTCCTGCAACTTCGTAATTAGATTCATTAATCCTCTAATCTACTCTAGTTTTTACCAGCTCATAGAAATCTCTGGCAGCCTGCTCTATCAATGCTTTCCTTATTTTTTCCTCTTGTCTTTGATCCTATGTTAAAGTTTCTCTTATGAACTATTTAGTCAGAAGGAATCTTGACCAATTCAAACAATTTAAAATGCTTGACTAAGCAAGTCACAACACCAGGTGAAATCTCTCACTGTAGTGGACCTGATTTATACTAAAACTTGACATATTTTTATGATCTTGTTATTACTAATATGTTTGTATCAAATTATTTGTGAAAAAAAGACAGGCCATAAATAAGTGAATGAAACTACGTCTTTTTCTTTGTGTGTGTTTTGTTGTTGTTGTTTGTTGGGTTTTTTTTGAGCTGGAGTCTCACTCTGTCACTCAGGCTGGAGTGCAGTGGCACCCTCATGGCCACCACAGCCTTGACCTTATGGGCTCAGGTGATCCTTCTGTCTCAGCCTTCTAAGTAGCTGGAATTACAGGCACGTGCCACCACGCATGGCTAATTTTTTGGTTTTTATTGTAGAGATGAGGTCTCGCCAAGTTGCCCAGGCTGGTCTCGAACCCATGGGTGCGGGCAATCCTCTCACCTCAGTCTCCCAAAGTGCCGGGGATTATAGGCATGAGCCACCGCGCCCAGCCTGTTTTTGTTTTTTTGAGTTGAAGTCTCACTCTGTTGCCTAGGCTGGAGTGCAGTGGCATGCTCATGGCCACCCCACGTCAACCTGTTGTGCTCTGGAGACCCTTCTGCCTCAGCCTTCCTTTAGCCGGTACTACAGGCGTGCACTATCACACTTGGCTAATTTTTGGTTTATTGTAGAGATGAGGTCTTGCCAAGTTGCCTGGGCTGGTTTCGAACCCGAGGGCTCAGGTAATCCACTTGTCTTGGCCTCCCAAAGTGCTGGGATTACAGGCTGAGCCACGGAGCCCAGCCTGTTTCAATGACTCCCTATTTCTACTTCTTACAGAATTGTTTGAGAGTGCTAGAATTACTATGTAATTTGTTAGGCTCTAATTGCTTATGCTTCTAAGAAACTTTATAATTTCAAGCTTTGTGAGTTTTCTTGAACACTTGTTGTCCCAGTCTCTTTGTGAAATCAAAAGGAATAATTTCTAACGACAAAATTCCAAAAATGGCCATTAAATCTTTCTTTTGCAGCTCAAATAGCATTACATAAGAGCTTGCTAAATCTGCCAATCTATACCCATCAACTAATTTCTGCTGTATAAAGCCTGAAAACTGAAATCAAATGGTGCCCATCAGACTTCCCAATTACCACTATGGACTGGAAAAACAAACAAACCTAGCCAAAAGCCAGAAACCTATGTATGTAATAATAGATATTTGCAAGTGAAAAAGGTGGACACTAGATTTTACTAAGAGCTATCTTGGGTCAGGCAGTATATGTGTAGTATTACTGTTTCAAAAAGAGAAATGTATTTATTCCTTTTAAAGAAAAAAAATTGTCTCAGATCCTCCCATATAAATTTATTGTTATTATTTAAATATGTACAAGTATAAATTAAAATAAAAGGTACATCATTCTAGGAAGGCAAAAACCATTGCTGAAACTAAATTGCCTTCTCAAAGTGAATATGTCACACATTTCTCTGAGTTCAGCATGCCTATACCACTGTGTGATAATTATTCTCCCACCAATTTTCTTTATTCAAACTGTTAAAAACCTTTATTTATACAGCATTGTGACCTTATTTGGCCTTTACTTGATACAAAAACATTTTTATGTGTTTCTCTGTTTCTAATTAGGCAATGAAAATTAAAGTAGTACTATTTGGGGACAACGTGACCCAGAACATAAATGCCAGAGCAGGCACTGACTCTCCATAGCAGTATTTTTTTTTGAGTTGGAGTCTCACTCTGTCATCCAGGCTGGAGTGCAGTGGCACGCACGCTCACGGCCTCCCCAGCGCTCACCTGGACTCCGGTGATCCTTCCGCCTCAGCTTTCCAAGTAGCTGGACCTACAGGCACGCACTACCACGCCCAGCTAATTTTTTTATTTATTGTAGAGATGAGGTCTCGTCAAGTTGCACAGGCTGATCTCGAACCTGCGGGCTCAGGCAATCCACTTGCCTCAGCCTCCCAAAGTGCTGGAATTATAGACTGGACCTGGCTAGTATTTTGTTTTAACATGCTCATTCACATTATATTTTTACCAGAATGTACTTATATTCATTTTTTAAAAGATGGTCATCGAAATGAAAATCTAAATGAAAAAAATTGTCAGAAAACTTCTATATAGGAGAATTTGGGGAACTGCTATGATAAAAGAAACTGTATTATCAAAATCTAATCTCTATATTAACTTTATAGATTGATATTGCTTTGCCATTTACAAATGAGAAGATTGAGGTTCAGAAAATTTAGTAACTCGTATGAGGTTGCACAGTGAGAAAGTAAATTTAATCCCATGTCTTTCTGGCTCCAGATGCCCTTTTTGTTAGAATAAGTTGCCTAAACTGAAAATTTAGGAGTTAAATTGGATGTAGGGTGATGGTTTCAGTATCATAAGTCCATCCTCTGCACCTCATTAGAACCCTCAGATGCAGTGGCCTACAGAAGAATGGTAGTTGTAGGAATTGTAACAGTTGAGTTACAGTCTATATTTAGTGTAACAATGGTAAAACATTTATTGGACAAATTCTTCATTTATTTACTTTTTTGGGGGGGAGTTGTCTCGTGCCTTAGATAGGTATTCTAAGACATGAGAGTGTCATGGTATTTAAATTCATTGTTGTTCCAATTCATGGAATAATCTTTTGTATGTGGTAGTACTCTACTTTTTTTTTCTCTCAACCAAATTAACCAACAAACCTCACTGTGGAAATTTTCAGGGTTACTCATGAGTTTAATCCATATGATATGCACATCAAGCAAATTATTGATGCTTTCCTTTTTCATCACCCTCTGAGACCATAAATGTCACCACTATAAAACTGCTGATGGTCACCTACTTGGAAAGTGACTTATTCATGCAATCTAATGCCCTGTTCCATCACTCAGATATCAGGTTAGCTTGACCTAACCATGAATCTGAAGTTTACAATGACCTACTACCAATTTGTCAGACATTTTAGGCTTGTTATTTAAAAGGCATACTGCAGCCATATATAAAGTGTGAAATTCTAGTCCTATGCTGAATATAGAATTACAAAAATTTTAAAATGTGATATTAAGCACTTAATTACTATAGTTTAATGAGTGAAGAATGAAGGAAATAGTTAATCTGTGAGGTATATTTTATCTCTTATTTGAATATGTTTAAAATGAAATGAATTTGAATATATTTTTGTATTTAAGGGGCATTGTATATGTAAAGCTAGTTTTCTAGCCTTGAAACTAAACCTCAGACTAACAGTGTCAATTTTATTCTTAGCATTAAGTGTTTTTATTAAAATAAATAGGGCTGGGCTCGGTGGCTCAGCCCATAATCCCAGCACTTTGAGAGACCGAGGCGAGTGGATTGCCTGAGTCCATGGGTTCGAGACCAGCCCAGGCAACTTGGTAAGGCCTCATCTTCACAATAAATATCAAAAACTAGCTGGGTGTGGTAGCACGCACCTATAGTTCTGGCTACTTGGAAGGCTGAGGGAAAAGGATCGCTGGAGCCCAGCAGGTCAATGCTGGGGTGGTCATGAGTGTATCACTGCCCTCCAGCCTGGGTGATGGAGTGAGACTCCAACTCATAAATAAATAAATAAACAAACAAAAAAGTAAATAAATAGAACACTTATCCTGATATCAATGAATACCAATTAATATAATTCTGTCCTATATATATATATATATTTTTTTTTTTTTTTGAGTTGGAGTCTCACTCTGTCGCCCAGACTGGAGTGCAGTGGCCGCTCCTGGCCACCGCAGCCTCAACCTGCTGGGCTCCAGCAAGCCTTCCGCCTCAGCCTTCTGTGTAGCTGGAACTACAGGTGCGCGCTACCACGCTTGGCTAATTTTTGATTTATTGTAGAGATGAGGACTCGCCAAGTTGCACAGGTGGGTCTTGAACCCGCGGGCTCAGGCAATCCACTCACCTCAGCCTCCCAAAGCACGGGATTACAGGCTGAGCCACCGAGCCCAGCTATGTCCTGTAGTTTGAACCAAAGGATAACTCTCTACTGATGGAATTTCAGGTAACGTGAAAGGTAAACATGAGATAATTTTGAAATTGTACATCTTCCAAATAACTACAACATTAACTGGCTTGCTTTATTATTCTTCTTTCCATGACAAATACAGAGGAATCCTTTTGTTTTCCAGTAATTATTTTGTGCTATTAGAGACAGGAAGTCAAAGTCATTGTTAAGATGTAGATTAAAGAAGTTAATAAAGTTAATACAATGTTTGTTAAGATATTGTGTCATAGGTCCTTATAGCCTCTGTGTTTGGTAATATAAATTGTCATAGTATTTCTTAAAGGCATTTTGTTGATGTATCACTAGTCTTAAACATTTATATACCTTTGATCCTTCATGCATACTTTTAGGAATACCTTTTAAGGACTCAAACAGACGTGTCATCAAATATTTGTGAACAAGAATATTTATTGCCATATTATTTATTATAGAAAAATTGGATGTAACCAATATCCAATAAAGGGAGTGTTTAAATATAAATTTTCAAATATATGCAAAAAGAGAATAGATGTACTCATTACCCAACTTTAACAAAGAACATTTTTTAAAATGAAAATGTCATCTATTTTCTTTTTTTGTTTTTTAATTTTTATTTTAAAGATGTGGGGTGCAATTCAGGGTTAGGGATACAAATGGTCATTGTATAGGTAAAGTTTGGGTCTCACTTTGGTCCCCATGTCATCTGGTTGAGATCAGGTACCTTTATTGATGAAATGTTGCGCACCACCCCCACCCCCAGCAGTTTTCCCTGCCACCAATCCCTTTCTTATAGTATTATGATAATTGTTCAGGGTTCACTTATGAGTGAGAACACGTGGTACTCAGTTCTTTCTTTCTGTGATAGATCACTGAGTATTACAGACTCTAAATCCATCCAAGTTGCTGCAAAGTTAATAATTTTGCCAGATATTTTCTTTTTTTTGAGTTGGAGTCTCACTCTATTGCCCAGACTGGAGTACAGTGGCACGCTCACAGCCTCTGCTGGGTTCAGGCGATCCTTCCCCCTCAGCCTTCCAAGTAGCTGGAACTATAGGCGCCTGCTACCATGCCCGGCTAATTTTTTGATTTATTGTAGAGATGAAGTCTTACCAAGTTGCCCAGCTGTTCTCGAGCCCATGGGCTCAGGTAGTCCTCTCACCTTGGCCTCCCAAAGTGCTGGGATTATAGGCTTGAGCCACTGTGTCCAACTAGGTATTTTCAATGTCAGATGTGGTGTAGTAATATATGAGTTGCAGTTCAATTAGAAGGAAAACATATTTAAGCTGTAGCTGAGAAATCATTAGTATAATTTTTTTATGGAGGACTCATAATCCTGGTAGAATTATAGCATATTTGGTAAATTACATAGCTCATATTGTTAAAATGTTCAATATCAGGTTGGAGAGACTCTGATAACCAAAATTTAGTTTTCTTAAAGAGCAAGAATTTGTTTCTTTTCTCTAGCCATAGAAGATGTCACTGCTTCTTAATTCTTAGACCTTTCTCCAATGCACAGCCCAAAGTAGTAGTGGTAAATTGTAATGATCACATTGAACCTTACATTTTGGCAATACTTATACTTTATGTGATACTTCACACAGTACGTTATTTCTTGTGTTAATTTTAAATTCCTACAGTTGCTCCTCTCAGTTATTATAACATTGTCTGTATTTGCTCCCTTTTTTGCAAAATACTCAGCAATCTGAAATAAGATCATATCATAGCAAAAGCATAACAAATGTTCTACTATCTTGATGCATTAAAAGTTATTGGGAATCAGAATTAGTTGACCTTCATATGGAAAGAGTGACTCAAAATGCAAATAATATGAGACAGAGAAATGTAAATAACAATAAATACAACAAAAATGGTGACATTTAATTTTATTCTGAGTGATACTGTAAATTTGTCCTCTACTAAGCACTTTATTTGTAGTAATGGATTTAACCTTTGTAGCAGTTTTATTGTTCACACTATTATTATTTAACTTCACTTCACAGTGGAAAAAACTATGTACAGGAGACTTACTCAAGATCACTGGTTTAAAAAAAATGGCAGAACTAAGATCCAAACCTGGGTCTGTCTGACTTTCGCTTGCAGTCATTGATGTCCAAATATTTGTTGGTATTTATATTATGCTAATAACTGTGCGATGAACTGTGTTTACATTTGTGGGGAAAAACATCTATGTAGTGTGTACTACTGGAGTTTCTATTCTAAGAGGGAAATACAGGCAATAAACAAGTAAACAAATATATGTTTATTAATTGTAATAAATCTGTACAGGAGAAAATAAGATATAGGGTGCTATGGTCTGAACATATGTATCCCCCCAAATTCATATGTTTATCTCCAAGGTAATGGTATTAAGAGGTGGGGACTTAGGAAGGTGATTAGTGAGGGAAGAGCCTTTATTAATGGAATTAGTGCCCTTATAAAAGAGCCCTAAGGGGACTTGTTAGCCCCTTTTCCTTTTTACCATGTGAAGATGCAGTACAACAGTGTCATCTATGAAACAGAGAGCCTTCACCAGACACCAAGTCTGCTGGTACCTTTATCTTGAACTTAGCCTATAAAACTATGAGCAATAAATTTCTTTTTTTATAAATTACCCAGTCTAAGGTATTTTGTTATAGCAGCCTGACTGAGACAAAAATTGGTACTAAGAAGTAGGGTGTTACTATAGCAAATACCTAAAAAATGTAGAAGCAACTTTGGAACTTAGTAATGAATAAAGGCTGATGAGTTTTGTGGTACATTGCTGGAAAGGTGACTTAAAGATGATTCTGGCAAGAAGAACTGTAGAGAAAAACCTCACTCTTTATCTAAGTGATTATGAACAGAATATTTGTAGAAACGTGGATGATGAAGACCATCCTGATGAGATCTCAGATAGAAATGAGTAACATGTTATTGGAAACTAGAGGAGAGGTGATCCTTGTATAAAGTGGCGAAGAACTTGGCTTAATTGCGTTTGTATTTTAGTGCTTTGTGTCAGGTAGAACTTGTGAGTGATGAAATAGGATATTTGGCAGTAGAAATATTTAAGCAAAGTGTTGAGGCTACAGCATGGCTTCACTGCTTTTAGTAAAATATGTAAGAAATGAATTACAGTTGGAATTGTTAAGTAAAAAGAAAGCATAATTTAAAGATTTGGAAAAAAATCTTAGCCTAGTATATTGTAAAGAATGAAAAAACTGTGTTTAGGAGTGAACAACAGGGATGTGGCCAATTTCCTTTTCATGTGATAAGGAGATTTGTATGGATGGAAGAAAGCCAGATACTATTCATCAAGACAATGAAAGAATGATCCTGAAGGCATTTTTATAATCTTTGGGGCTGCCTTGCCCATCATAGGGCCAGAAGGCCAAAGCCTTTGAGGCAGAACAATTTCTTTTTTTTTTAATTTTAAAGATGTGGGGTACAATGCAGGATTAAGTATAGAAAAGTTCACACACACACACACACACACACACACACACACACACACACACACACACCCGCCGGCAGAATCCCACTACTAGAGGCAGAACAATTTCAAGGCTTCATTCTTGGCATTTTGGTTTAGTGCTCCTCGGTATCCTTAGTTGTGGCTGGGGCTGCCTCTCCAAAAGGCATGGGTGGTAGACAGCAGCAGTATTCATACAGTGCTATCTCCATGACTATGCAGAGAGTATAAGCTGTGATTGTTTGGGTACCTTCACTCAGATTCCAAATGATGCCCCAAAGAGCCTTGGCTCAGGCAGAGAACTACCACAAGGGGGCCACTGCAGAGATTCTCCATTTTCAGCAATGCCTAGTGGAGCTGTGGAGACAAGGTTACTGCTGCCTCCCCTAGATCGATGACCAGTGGAGCAGTGGGAGTGAGACGCCTCTGAGATCTTAGAACAGTAGAACTGCTGGAAAGCAATTTCAACCTGGGAGAGCCACAAACACTTGTCTACGACTGGTGAGAGCTGTGGTGTGGGCTTCACCCAGAAAAGTCATGGGAGTGGGGTTTCCTGGAGCCTTGAGTGCCCAATCCCTGCCCCAGTGTGTATGGAAGGTGAGACATTGAGTCAAAGAAGATTGTGATTATTCTCCAGTCTTAAGAGTTAATGTTTTTTGCCCCATTGGGCTTTAGACTTACTTGGGACCAATTATTCCTCTCTTCTTTCTTATTTCTCTTTTGGAAAGGGAACATCTATCCTATGCCTGCCCTGCATGTGTATTTTGGAAGTATATAACTTGTTTGATTTCACAACTGGAAAGAAATTTGCCTTAGGTAAAATCAGACCTTGATTCTCAGCCATATTTGATTTAGATGCTGTTTAGATAAGACTCTGGACTTAGGCTTTAGAGTTCATGCTGGAATGAGTTAAGACATCGGGGGCTATTGTATTTTGTATGTGAAAAGGTTATAAATTTTGGGGGGTCAGGGGCAGAATGCTATGGTCTGAATGTAGGTGTTCTCCCAAAATTCCTGTGTTGAAACCTAACCACCAAGTAATGGGTAAGAGGTGGAATCTTTGGAAGGTGATTGGATCATGAGGACTCTCATGATCTAATTAATGCCTTTCTAAAAAAAGACCCAAAGGAGCTTGTTTGCTTCTTTCACCATTGAAAACACAGGAAAAAGACTGCTGTTTGGTAAGTGGGCCCTTACCAGACAAATAATATGTTGGTGCTTTGATCTTGGATTCCCAGCCTCTAGAACTGTGTGCAATAAATTTCTGTTATTTATAAATTACCCTGTCTAAGATAGTTTGTTATAGCAATATGAATGCACTAAGACACAATTAAAGAGAACAATAGAAGACATACATAGATAAGGTATTCAGGAAAGATCTCTTATATAGACATCTAAGGGATGAGAAGTCACCTATGAAGACAAAGAATATTCTAGGCCTAGGAATAGCACATTCCCTGAGGAAGGAGGGAAATTATTGGCTTTGATGTGAGATAACACCAAGGTGAGGAGACATCAAAAAGGTATGAAATGAGGTTGGAGATCAAGCAAGTGTCAGGTATCTATGCTTAGAAGGCTCTTTGTTTAATGCTGTGCTGTCATCATCTTGAAATTCTTAATTTTTCAGCAAGAATTTTCATTTTTAGTGGTTCCTGCAAATTGTATAGACAATCCCATTTATAAGTCATGGGAAACTGGATTTTATTTTTATTTTTATTTTTATTTTTTGAGTTGCAGTCTCACTCTGTCACCCAAGCTGGAGTACAGTGGCATGCTCCTGCCTACCGCTGCCTCGACCTGCTGGACTCAGGTAGTCCTTCCGCCTCAGCCTTCCAAGTAACTGGAACTACAGGCATGTGCAATACCATGCCTGGCTAATTTTTTTTATTTATTGTAGAGACAAGTTCTTGCTATTTTGCCCAGGCTGGTCTCAAAACCCTGGGCTTAGGCAATCCTCTTTCGTCTGCCTCCCAAAGTTATGAGATTACAGGCATGAGCCACTGCACCTGGCCTGAAATTGAATTGTATTATAAGTGTAATGGAATGTCTCCAAAGTGTTTTATCCAGGGTTGCAACCTGATTGGCTCAACATTAGTACATAAAAATTAAAATGATATTTGACAATTATGACCCAAAATATAAATATCCAATTTCAAATGAATATATTCAGAGTTCAGCTTGTTCATTACTTGTATTTCAGCAGAGTATGTGACTCAAATCAGATATTTTAGAGGAACAATATTGAGACTTTTTAGATGGCCAAGACAGGTGACGACTGATATGGTCTCTAAATACCATTTAGAAACCTTAATCAGTATGTTCAAAGTCGCTCCTTGAGCAAAATCTTAGCTTTATCTGCAGATACTCCTTTCTTTTCTTCTGGTGAAAGTACTGTTTTGGCTCTTTATAGAATGAGTTATGACTTTTCCTTCAGTTAGAACTTCTATACTTCTAGCTCTTGCCAAAGACTCCAGCCTTAAATTGTTTGTGTTCCAAAAAACAAAAGTCTAGCTGAAAAAAGTGATTTTTTAAAAGAAAATAATTCAAGAGAGCTGCTAGATGTCCACTCCTCCAGGTATACAAAAGTCTGGTTTTAGGATTATGACATATTACCATATTTGGATTATATTAATCTGATTCACTATAGACTATTTTTTTGTTTGAGTTGGGGTCTCACTATGTCACTCAGACTGGAGTGCAGTGGTACGATCTTGGCTCACTACAGCCTTGACCTCTTAGGCTCAAGTGATTCCCCTACCTCAGCCTCCTGAGCCTTCAGGAGCATGCCATCTTGCTCAGCTAATTTTTTTTGTTTTTATTTTTTGTAGAGATGAGAGTCTCACTATGTTGTCGAGGCTGGTCTCGAATCATGGGCTCAAGCAGTCCTCCCATCTTGGCCTCCCAAAGTGCTGAGATTGCAGGTGCGAGCCATTGCACCTGGCCAATATAGACATTCAACAAACACTCATTTGAAAGGGACCATAGCTCATCACAGAATGCTGTTCATCAAGTGACCCTTTTCTTTGTATCCATATAACTTCTATAAAAAATATCAGGTTATCTGAATGAAGTTTCCTAGGTTAATTTTTTATTGTTGTTGCCCAGACTGGTCTTAAACTCCTGGGTACAACCATTCCTCCCGCCTCAGTCTCCCAAAGTGCTGGGATTATAGGCATGAGCCAATGCACCCAGCCAGCGTTTCTTTAGTTTAGTTTTTTAAGTTTCCATTATGAAGAATTTCTATAGAAAAAGTGTGTGTCTTTCAAAGGATTGATGTTTTCTTTTTATCAACAACAAATATGATATAATCCTTCATATTTTCCATTTTGCTTTGATTGCCCGGAAGTTTATAGCCAAATTTCATGTTTAATACAATAGTTGCTCTTTTAACTTTCATAATAAGACTACTGTATTTGCTTCTTTCTTTATTTGACCATTTAAAAATTTTCATTTTACTAATCTTTTTGAGAGAGAAGAAGAGATTCAGAGAGAGAGAGAGAATCATTTAGTATATGCCTCATGATATTGTTTTTGGAAATAAGGAAAATTAATATTTTTAAAGAATATGAATTATGTTAATTGGAATCATTATAAGGCTATAATTATGTTTATAATTTATAACAAAAATTTCAGCCAGGCACAATGGCTCACGTCTGTAATCCCAGCATTTTGGGAGGCCAAGGTAAGAGGATTGCCTGAGCCTAGGGATTGGAGACCAACCTGGGCAATTGGTGAGACCTCATCTCTACGAATAAATCAAGAAGAATAAGCTAGGTCTGGTGGTGCACGCCTGCAATTCCAACTATTTGGAAGGCTGAGGTGGAAGAATCGCCTGAGCCCAGAGGTCAAGGTTGCAGTGGCCGTGAGCGTGCCACTGCACTCCAGCCTGGGTGACATAGTGAGACTCAGACTCAAAAAAATATACTTTTAGCCGGGCTCGGTGGCTCAGCCTGTAATCCCGCGCCTTTGGGAGGCTGAGGT
>NW_007080808.1:416249-556235 GCF_000164805.1 Carlito syrichta
GCAGGTCGAGGCTGCAGTGGCCGGGAGTGGCCACTGCACTCCAGTCTGGGCGACTGAGTGAGACTCCAACTCAAAAAAAACCAAAACAAACAAACAAAAAATATATATATATATACTTTTTCTAAGAATTCTATATTTTTACTTGGTTTCTATTTATTGGGCTTTCTTTCAACCAGTAGCCAGAGTTTCCATAATTGCAAATCTGAATACCTAGAGAGCTCTTGCTGCATGTAGCATTCTGTATGTCATAAGTGATTATTAGAAAACTTACAAGACAAATAGCTAAAATGGAAAGATGCTTACGTCATATATAATAAACTAGTGTTTAATATCTGTGTTTAATAGTAAAAAACCTCTAACAAACCAATGAGAGAAAGGTGGACATTCCAGTGGCAAAATGGGAAATACATGAATGACATTTTACACACACAAAAGCTGTGGCCAATAAATTTATTTAAAAAGTTCTATCTCAGTAGCAATCAAGGAAATGTAAAAATAAATTTAGAAATGTTGCCCCATTCAAATTAAGGACATTTTGGAGTCATGTTTCCAATGTTTTTTTTTTTTTTTGAGTTGGAGTCTTACTCTCTCGCCCAGACTGGAGTGCAGTGGCCGCTCCCGGCCACCGCAGCCTCGACCTGCTGGGCTCTGGCGATCCTTCTGCCTCAGCCTTCCAAGTAGCCGGAATTACAGGCATGTGCTACCACGCCCGGCTGATTTTTTTTTTTATTTATTGTAGAGATGAGGTCTCACTGCCCAGGCAGGTCTCGAACCCAGGGGCTCAGGCAATCCACTCACCTCAGCCTCCCAAAGGCGCGGGATTACAGGCTGAGCCACCGAACCCAGCCCAATGTATTTTTAATGGTACTACAAAGTACTCATCATTACCTCCATGTGTATTGATATAAACAGTCTGTAAGATATATAGCTAAGTTTAAAAAGCAAGGTACGGGACCTGTACATTGTGGTCAGTGGTGTGCTGGTGGAATGGTTCTGTGGAGAAAAAAAGTCCTGATTTATAGCATTTTTAGATTTTCTTAATGTACATGCTCTTACCATGACCTATTTTATTACTGACATGCAGTCACTGAAAGTGGAGTTGGGAAAAGATGTAATCAGCTATCATAAATCAGTAAGAATTGACTCTAGGAATTAAAAAAAATAAATGTAAAAAATACTTGCGATTTAATCTTAAGTGAAAAAGCAAGTGTATATATTAAATATGTATTGCATATATATAATAAACACACATGCATATGTGTGATCCAAGTTTTGTTTCAAAGGTGCATACTTTGTGTGTGTGTGTGTGTGTGTGTGTGTGTGTGTGTGTGTGTGTGTGTGTTTTGGAAAGATGAGGGCTATAAGGGAGGATATTGTCAGGTATTGGAAAAATGAGAGTCCTACCAACAAAGAGTGACCTCTGTGATAGCATAGAAAATAAAGAAAACTGGTCTATTATTAGGTAAGCATAGTAGTATATATATGCATATAGGCTGCCTGCTAGAGACTACAAAGTTATGAAATCTCACATAATTTATATGGTAAAGCAGAGGAAAGAATGGTAATTTCTGGTACCACCTTGTGACAGTTTCTGTATGTCCCATGAGAGTCTTGAGTTAACTCTGGAAGTATTCCTTTACATATGTATTATTTAGTCTACAAACATTCATATATCTTATCTACTGTAAAAGTGGGACAAAGATGGGGTTCAATCGCTAGAGAGAGTTATCTACCTTCCAAAGGTCAAAGGAGGACTTACATTCACTATGTCTTCAAATAAATACGCCACAAAAGGAGGAGGAATAAAAATACCTCTTTTCCCTTTAGAAATTGGGAAAAGCATAATAAATTAATAAATAAATAAAGTTTTTAAAAATGTAAAAATAAAAAAAAGAAATCGGGAAAAGGATTTTTATTTACTCTTACACAGGTTGAAACGAGAACTAAAAGGAAGTACCTCACATTTATATGATGGTTATTTGGTAAATTGATTTTATTTAAGTTTTTAATGATTGCCTGTATTTTCCAGACATTTCTAATGAACATATATATCTTATAGTCAGGAAAAATGTCATTTAAAAAACAAATGCCGAAGATTTGATTTTACAGTAAGAGTATGGCATTATATTTTTATTCTATTGAGATTCCTTTTCAAAATCTCAGGTTGTTTCACTATGAATCAACTTATGCATAAGTTCATTACTACTTCCTATTCATTACTATTTTTCTATTCTGGAGAATACAGAAAGAAGCACAAAGAATGACCTTGTCTTCAAAGATTTATAATATATTCAGAGGTATAAGCATAATTTATATGGAATAGCAGTGAATTCATATAAGCAAATGATATATAACCAAGGACTACAGTGTGTAGTATGGTGCTGTGGTAGTTAATCAGGGAAAGAAATCAGGGAATTCTGAAGTTCAAGAAAGTGTATTTGGAAGAAGCATGTTTGGGATTAACTTTGAAGATTGCTACTTTAAGTGGATGAAAATTTATCTAGGTCAGTGTAACATCATAAGACAAGACAGGGAGGTAAGGATGAAACTGAAGGAGTTTTTAAAGGGATTAGATAATATTGCACATACTGGGAGGAGTGAAGAAGGCTATGTATATAGACTGAATTGCTTGGATGGCAAAAGCTTAGAAGTAGAGAAGCCAATTCAGAGACCGTTGGAACAAATCAGACTTAAGGTACTAAACTGAATTAGTGCATTGGAAATAGAAAGAATGGCTATAACATCTGTCTTGAAAGAAAGATTGATAGAGACCAATGGTTGAGTGAGTATTGGGGAAGACAGAGAAAATAAAGGTTATTTCAAATGGTATCGGAAAATAATGAAAGGAAAGAAAATTTGCAGGAGAAAAATATCACATTTTATATTTGAACTGACAGTTCTACATATAATTTGAAATGTTCATCAGATGCTTTATGGATTGGGTTGTATCCCTCAAAAAAGATATGGTAATGTCCTAATTCCCAGCACCTGAGAAGTGACCTGATTTGGAAATAGGTTTATTGCAGATGTAATTAGTTAAGTTTAGATGCGGTCAGACTGGAGTCTGGTGAGCCCTTAATCTGGTATCTATGGTGTCCTTAGAAGAAGAGAAGAGACACAGAAGGGGAAGATTGCCATCTGACTCTGATGATAGGGTCAGACATTGGAGTGATGCATGTCCAAGTCAAAGAATGCCCGTGATTGCCAGCCAACATCAATAGGTAGAAAAGGCAAGAAAAGAATCTAATCTGCCTTACAGGTTTGAGAGAGAGTATGGCCCTGATGATAACTTGATTTCAAACTTCTACTCTCCAGAAATGTGAGACAATAAACTTATGTTGCTTTGAGCCACCCAGTTTTTGGTACTGTGTATGACAGCTACAAGAAACTGATACAGATGCTGGTAATATTCTTTGATTATTTCTTACCATTTCCCCTCATCTCTCACCAAACTTCCTCCTTGGGAAAAATTTATAAAAACAAAATAAACAGAAGCAAAAAATTTACAAAACACAAATTAGGTATATGGAGTCAGCATTAGAGTGAACAGTGTGTTAAAATTTTGTCAAATCTGTGTATTTGTTAGTATCATATTCTCTTCATCATGTTCTTAAATGGAATTTTAGTAGGAGCTAAATTATCTCTCTGGGTTGTGCAGGGATAGCTTTGAGTACATGCCCTGCATATGCTTTTGGGGGTAGTTAAAGATAGTAATGCTCTAGTTTGTTTGACAATGCAGAATCCCATTGTCTACCTTTTTAAGAATATCAGATGTCCGAATGAAGTGTGGCAACTTAGCTATGTGGAAATGGGAGGAATATGGGGAATCACAAAGTAAGCGAGGCAAGCATGGGTTATAAAGAATGTGGGTGATTACATGTGCTCAAATACCTTAAGGACCCACTCTAATAAAAGGAAATTTAAAAAGAAAAGTGTAGTACATGCTTGTCTCTGTCACTCCCACCAAGAACATCCCACCTGAGCATTTGTGTTAATACTGTTGTCTTCACTGATATTTTTAAATTTTTGTTTATTGAAATGAGATCAGGGTCATATTTCATTTCAGACATTGTTTCCTTGTTCTTTACTCTGCTTTTCTGCTTTAGTTTCTGATGTATGTATGTATGTAATTCTTCCATGGTGGGTATGCCCCCATCCCCTTTTGGCCTCTTCTATCAACAGGTTTTGGAGATGGGTCAATTAGGTTACTAAATGGTTAACATAATTTGGAAAGTAAAGCTGTTTCAAGTGCATGTGAGTATATGATTATTTTTAACTTACTGTGCCTAAGCCACAAACTTTTATTCCTTTTTAAATGAAAATATAGCCTTTGAAGCTCATTGACCTTAAAATATAGGTCTTTATCCCAGAAGAGTATATTTGGTTTCCCATTTGGTTTCTGTGTAAAATGTCTTCCTTAAACGTATTAGTAAAGAGCAGTCTTTATTTCCCTAAGAAAGTTAGTGCTCTTATCAGCTGTGAAATCTGAAACTATATTTTTGTTGGTTCAGGTGATTTCCAGAATTGCTATCTTGGTGCAGAATTAATCACAGCAAGAGAAAATGTATCAATGTTGAAAAGTATAAGCTGAAAAGTAGCCAGATAGCTTATATTCATATAGCTTGCCAATAATGTGCCTAATTGATAGTACTTAATTCCTCTTATTGCTAATTTGCTTAAATATGGTGTCAAATGATTTTAATATTCACTCTTTTGCGATGTCATAAGGCTGTTTAGGCGGGTACTTACAATTTCTTTATGTATTAGTTGTTTTCTATAAAATCCGAGTGGCTGTAATCACAGTTCACATTTGCTTCATTAAGACTATTTTTTCACAATGAAGCTTAACAGTGTTTAATGGTTAGGCTGGCTAAGAACATAAAATTGAAATTCTCAGCCAAAAAAAAATTTTGTATCTGGTTTCTATATGTCTTAGTTTGAACCCTATGACATCACCATTTTTGTAGGTCATAGATTTCATATGGTTTAAACTATTACATAGTTTAGAATAATAATATCTATATTCTACTCTGTTCTAGTCACCTTTGTGTAAAACTTAAAAGATAATAGTTTATCCCATTTATACATACTCTGGCATAATTTAAATGGATTTTGAGATTTCAAAAATAATTTATTTTTTAATCCCATACTTTAATTATCTTTATAATTTAAGGTCAACTCAGATTATGAAATTACTTTGTCATAGCTGATGAAAGTGGTATTTTGTAGACAAGTAAAAGACCCCTCTTCAACAGATATTTGAATGTTCATTGAAGGCAAACAAAAACAAAATCAAGCTGTTGTGAGACTATCCAAATAAAACAACATTCTGAAAATTTGCTATTAAGTTGACTTTATTTGAACAAATACAAAACTGCTTCTTAAGGAGGTACTCTGACTTTTCCTATAAGAACTTCTTCAGTTTATCACTGCATACATGAGGTAGATTTTCATCTAGGCAAGACAACATCAGGCTTGAATTTTCATAACAAAACATCAACGTTTTCTAGTATTTATAACATGGATTTCTGCTTTGTCAGCAACACTGAACACCTGTACAAATGGCATTTCTTAGCAGTCCTAGTCTTATAATTTCTGCTGTCCAACTCTTATCAGGTGTCCAATGAAGAGAGATTATATGTTTTAGAAAGGTTATCCGAAAGTCCATCTTAAACATACATCTTTCTAGGATAACTCTTATTTTATACCAAATTAGATTATTAGACTAAGTAATACAACTTTCAAAGATCCAGTTTTTAACTGTGGGTCTCCTTTTATTCTATCCCTCGCTGAATTTCCTTCTAACCTTTCTGCCTTTCTTCCTTCCTTTCGTTCACCATTTCTTAGGAGTTGGCGAATATGATTCAGTCCCTGAGTTCTCTTAACACAGTATAATTCAGGGAGACATACAAATAAAATGTTATGCCATATCCTTATGTAAAAACTTGGTGATAAATCCTTTATATAATTTAATGTTAGAAAAAGTTTGCTTTTCCCCACACACTACTTCCTGTTATGAGTGTAGTAAAAAACTGAAAAAAAAATTCTTTACTGGTTTAAATAATCGTTTTGCTTATGTAAGAAGAAGTCTGGAGGTAGCCAGTCCAAGGGCAGGTGTAGTGGCTCACAGTAACTTTAATGTCCCGAGCTTCTTCTGTTTCCACTCTGACATATTTAGCATGTAGCTTTTATTCTCTTTTTTGCTGCTTCAGTCGTACAATGGCTGCTGCATTTCCAGGTATTACATCCACTTTTCAGGCAGAAAGAGGAGAAGAATAAAAAACCTCACTCTTTTGAGACTTTCTCCTATTCCCTACGTAGAAGAAAAGTTCTCTCCAGGGGCTTCTGTCTACATCTCATTGTACAGAATTGTGTTACAAGCCTGAGAGTATTTCAGTTGCATATCTTAGTTTTCTGTCTCTGTGGTAGAGGAAGGCAAGAGAAGGCACTGAAGGCCAGTTGAGTTGGTTTTTGCATTTTAAATGCAGGTGTGCTTTGAATAACATTGGGATCCAAAAGAAATACTGTTATTGATGAAATTATAATTTAAATAAGCAAAATAATTTTCTATTCTTAAACAGAGAGACAAAGTGATTTCTGGTAGCCATCTTTCTATAGGGATATGTGAAATTAGATTAAGAGGGCAAAACAGATGAGGACAAACTCTAAAACGTTAAGTAACCTTTAGTCTTATCTTTATTAAATCTTTCTTTTCAAAATACATCCCTCTATATCTTCTGAAAGTTTTGTGACCGTAGTGAAGGTATACTTTAAGTTTTTGATTGCTTTTTGAAATAAAGTCTAAATTAAGATGAAGAATTTTTGTAGTGAAATATGATATAGTACAATCTCAAATAAAATTTTATATGATTGGTTGTACATATATAGTACTGTTTGATTTATATACAACAGTTTGGGTTGGTTTCCTAGGAAACAGAAGATTAATAAAGAGAAAGTTTGTTAGAACTCTTGGGATTTACCCTTGTAGGGGAAGGGAAGGAAGCAAGATTGGACAGGAGAAGTTGGTCTGTGATATAGTCCTCAATCAACTGTGGAAGAAGGCTGTTTGGAGTTGTTACAGGTTGAAGTAAGGAGGGGCATCTTTGTTTTGTTTTGTTTTGTTTTTTGAGTTGGAGTCTCACTCTGTCACCCACCCGCTCCCGGCCACCGCAGCCTCGACCTGCTGGGCTCCGGCGATCCTTCCGCCTCAGCCTTCCAAGTAGCCGGAATTACAGGCCTGCTCTACCACACCCGGCTGATTTTTTGATTTATTGCAGAGATGAGGTCTTACTGCCCAGGCAGGTCTTGAACCCGCAGGCTCAGGCAATCCACTCACCTCAGCCTCCCAAAGGTGCGGGATTACAGGCTGAGCCACCGAGCCCGGCTGGAGGGGCATCTTTGTACCCCAACATTGACCAGTCATTTGATGAAAGTTGTCCCTGGAGATGGTGTGATCTTGGAAAAGGTGATCTTTATAATTGAGGACTGGAAGCTAAGGGCTGATAGTAGTTGGGGACTAACTTCTCCAAACCTACTTGTATCTGTAGGAAAATTAGATTGAACTTATATAAATTTTAACCTTACCAACACTTCTAGCAAGATTACAAGATGGTACCCACATGTGTTCTCAAGGCTCCAAGGTTGGACTATTAAAGATGACTTATTCCAACTCAGGATAAACAATGCTTTTTTAAGATTAATGTGGAAGCTTCACCTCAGACTCTTCCCACCTCCATGTGTATTAAGTTAATTCTGTTTAGGCCACTTTATTTGTAACAGAATCTTATATATGTTGAATACTAAATAAGAATAGTTAATTGTCACCCAGTTTTTTAAGTTTTTAATTCAATTTGCTCATGAGAATATTTATTTTAGTATAGTTTTGTGATTATCCTTATAATATTTTGAAGGATTTTGATGTAATGAATAATTCTTCATTTCCTTATCCTGCCTCATAAAATAACTGGCCTTTATTTTAAAAAAAAAAAAAAAAAAGGTTTCTCCCCATTCTTTTTCTTGGAATGGGAGCTTAGAAAGGAGAGAGTCTGTCTTGGTTGTTATCCATGACTTCTTGCCTCTTGGATAGACTACTGTAATTTATTTTCTTTTGACCTTTCCCTGAAAGTCATCCAGAAGCAACAGTATTTATAGAACAGAGCAGCTCTACTACTGAACATGGCAGGGGTGGAGGGGAGGGAGGGTGTCCTCTGGAGTGTGTATTTACTGTAAGAACAGCAGTCAGATGTGTTGTATTTAGATTTTACTGATTTAACACTTAGAATAATCTGAACTTTAAATCTATGACCATTTTGTGAGGAGAATACGGGTCAGTAATATGATAGCTTTAGAAACATTGATTTTGATGAAACCAGATTATTATGGATACACTAATTATATGATAGTCTCATACATCTTGTATAGCAAAATTAGAATTTGTGGAGTGTAAATCCAGAAGGCTAAAAAAAGTCATTAGTGGTTGAAGCACCATTTTACTCAGTTACCAGAGGCACTTAGTTCAAGTATTTCTGGCCTTCGTTGAATTTAAATATCATAGGTAGATTTTCTAGTTTCTACACTAAATATTCTCTTCTTCCCTTCTCATTCTTTCTCCTTTTTCTTTGGCTATTTTAAGACATAATCAGAATGGAAATAATATATATTGTATAAGACCTGCCAATATTTTTACCTTTACAATGAGCAAATAACTTAAAATAATTGATGTAGGAGTCTCTGAACAATAAGTTCACTTTGACCTGTGTGTAACACTAAACTTATTGTATTCTTTTGCCCCTTAGGAGGGTGCATTTAGCAGGTTAATTGTATTTTCTTCTGGTTAGTTTTAGTAGCAAGTTTATCTGAGATCTTATTAAATGGTTTAAACCCAGAACAAGAGGATTTTTATTTTCTGAGTTTAGTCAATGAATTTGTGCCTATGGCATCAAAAGGGATGTTTTTGGTTTCATTTGATGATTATAAAGTTCAGAAACAGAGCCAGAAATTTATCTGTTAGCATTTGATTACATAGGAATTCCAATTTTCTGAAACTATAAATATATTAAATCTCTGAAGTGCTAAAAAGGCTGTACCTAAGTGAAACAATCAGCAGACAAAGACATTGTTATGCACTATAATGTAATAGTCTTTATTTTACCTTATAGAAAGAAGATATATTGGATGTTTTATAATTTGAATTTAAGCTAATTTTACATTAAAAATATGACTTATTTATAAAAGATATCCTAAGTAGGATTCTTAGAACAGGGTTTTTAGACCCTTAAAAATTCTGTACTAAATAATTTATTTAACATTACTTTTTTCAGTTAATATTGATAAGACTTTTCTATTAAAAATTTGCTCACTTGCAAAATAATGTTTGAATACTATGTTTCAGCTTATGAGCACTTTGACACTTATTACTTGATTTTCATAACACTATGGAATTGGTGAGACAATTATATTATTGTCCACATTCTATAGATCAATGCTCTTAAGTATTATAATTAACAAATGGTAGACCTCCAGACTCCGGTGGTCTTTTCACCACATCATACTGTTCCCCATAGATGATCATTTGTTTTGGTTTTAATACAAGTCAAGCAGTTCCCCCGTCTGTTTGAGCAAGCAAACCCTTGCTTGTAGTTTGGTGGGGTTTTTTTGTTTTTTTTTTTTGAGTTGGAGTCTCACTCTGTCGCCCAGACTGGAGTGCAGTGGCCGCTCCCGGCCACTGCAACCTCGACCTGCTGGGCTCTGGCGATCCTTCCGCCTCAGCCTTCGGAGTAGCTGCAACTACAGGCACGCGCTACCACGCCCAGCTAATTATTGATTTATTGTAGAGATGAGGTCTCGCCAAGTTGCCCAGGCGGGTCTCGAACCCGCGGGCTCAGGCAATCCACTCACCTCAGCCTCCCAAAGCACTGGGATTACAGGCTGAGCTACCGAGCCCGTCTTGCTTGTAGTTTATAAAAGATACGGGCGAGGCGTGGTAGCTCACGTCTATAATCCCAGCACTTTGGGAGGCTGAGATGAGAGGACCACCTGAGCCCCACGGGTTCGAGAGCAGCCTGGGCAACTTGGCGAGACCTCATTTCTACAATAAGCCAAAAATAAATTAGCTAGGAGTGGTGGTGCGTGCCTGTAATTCCAGCTACTTGGAAGGCTGAGGTAGAAGGATCACCTGAGCCCAGCAGGTTGAGGTTGCAGTGGCCATGAGTGTGCCACTGCACTCCAGCCTGGGCGATAGAGTGAGACTCCAACTCAAAAAGAAAAAAGTAAAAATAAAAACAAAAAATAAAAGAGGCAGATCTTGGTTAGGCTGGCAATAGCTGTAACCCAATAAGTTGATCTGATTTGGGCAGGGTATCTACAGTAAGTAGACTATATAACAATAAGTCAGGATTCCATGATCAAAGCTTAACAAAAGGCAGCAAGAAAGCTTTAATGGTGACATTATCAGGGCAGTCTGAGTTTCAAAATTCCAGGTTCTGTATTCGTATTGTATTCTCTATATTATTCTCTGGAGTTGTGCAATATAGTGATACCCCATGATATAATAAGAATAATAAAAGAGAGAAGTTGATCAATGAAGAAGCTCTGAAAACCGAGACCTTTTATTCTGGCTAACTTTGATAATCAGTAAGTCATTTTCCCAGACAGAATGTTGTCATCTTACAAGACTGAGGTCAACTGTCACAGCTGCAGTTTCTCCAAGGAAAAATAGTCCTTTTACTTAGCCAAAAGTCTTTCACATTAGTATTTGAAGAGAGAGCCATATTCTGCAGTCAAATTGAAAATATTTATGTCTCTTTCAATCACTGAGAGGTTGGCTTCTTAGATGGATGAACTGTATTTGGCAAGGTGACAGGAGTTCAGGATACTAGAGTCCTTATCACATCTTCATGTGGTTTCTGCACTTCATTTTTTTATAATTCAAAATAGATTGTGAAGGTAGTTCTCAGTTGGCTCTGATACTTTTAAGTTATGGTTTAGGTCAAGCTAAAATATCCTGGGATGATCTTTACATGATTTATAGTCAGGTACAAGCTTTTCACAATATTAACATTTCTATTTGACACGGAAAATCATTTTTTGAATAGTTGATGATTTATTTTTATTTGAAATTCTAAATCCCAAAGATAATTTTCTTACCATGAACATTGTATTGTTTGGCAGGTAGTTTTCCCTAAAGATTATTTAAAAGTCTCTTATTCTTAATTGAATATGTTTCACAGCATAGAAGTCCACTAAGCAATGCTTCCAAAAATTATTTGCATTTAGTGGATTATGCATAACCCCATCTTAGAGCTGATGAAAGGAGTCAATAATAGTAAATTAGACTTAAATGCATTTTCAAGATGTTGAAACACTCATTGCCAAAGAGAAGAATAAGTATTGGGCTGAAATGAATTAAAAATAAACTTTTTACTTTATACCAGAAAGTATCATTTTGGTGTGAAAAGGTAAGGATTTTCAAAATTTATGTTAATGATAAAATTTTCTTCTACTTTTCAATGCTTACTTCAAAATTGGCCAAGATAGCATTCTTTCCCATCTACATATAAGTGATGTGTAATTTTCCTAGAATAAAGGGTGTTGAAACTATTGTAACAAACTTGCTGGCCATAGAATAAACCATCTTAGTATGTTACCATATTAACTTAAAAGTAGAAAAATAGAACTAACCATATTTGAAGCAGCTTATGCTGAAATTTTATCAGTAACGTAGTATTTTCTGATTATTTTTCCAAAAAAGGCTGAGAATTAGCTATTTTATTTATGTGATGATTATTATATTTTTATCCATGGATTAGTATATACTCATAGAACTAGACTATAATAAATACTTAATACAAAAATTTAATTTAATATATAATGCATCCAAAACCATGACAGGCTTCTACAGTATCTTAGATACATTCTTTTGAATTCTAGATATTACACAGTGCCTTGGAAAAATACTGGTTGTTTTCATTTTACCTTTTGGATTTTGGATGAGGTGGAGCTTATTATATATTTATTCTACATTGTTTGATGCCAAACTTTAAGAAACAAGTTATTTTTATTCAGGGATATTTAAAAGTTTTTTCTGTAAAAAAATTGTTTGACTGAAGTAGGATAACTCTACTTGGTTTTCAAATTGCATTTATGAATGACTCCTCTACTAGAGTAAAAATTGTAAACTAAGTTCTGTTTGTTCTCTTATCCCACAGTAGACAGAAATCTCTTCTGAAGTCAGTAAAAGATTAGCAAGGAAAAAGAAAATTATGTAATGGAAAGAATTAGTCCCTGTAATTCTTGTTATTATGGTAACTTTCATCTGAAACATGTGGAATACTCATCAAGCTCTACTTCCCATTGTTGAATTAATATAATAAATATCTATGTAATATGATTTTGAACATTGTTTACTTTTCTAGATTTATAATTTAATTTTTTAGGAAACAAACTCAGAGAAGTCTTTAGCCTTGGATGATTGGAGAAAAAGAATATTCATTGACAAAATTCTCTCTGGTTAAACAGCAACAATTGAATGAAAATATTTCATTAATTTTGATTGGCTAGTTTATTAAGTACTTTTCTGTTAATGTCTAAGATATCATCTGTCTTCCTAGCAATGCTGTGCAGTAAAGAGAGCCAATATAGGAAATCATAACATAGTGAAATGAATTGCCAAATAGTATATTCAGCTACCATAGTATATTAGCTACCATGACTAGAACTCAGATCTCATGAGAAGTTAGTTTCTTGTTCTCTTTAGCTACTCGCAGCCTCATTTTATAACCTGATCACTATGA
The DNA here is from genome assembly GCF_000164805.1 of Carlito syrichta. Taxonomy (NCBI): domain Eukaryota; kingdom Metazoa; phylum Chordata; class Mammalia; order Primates; family Tarsiidae; genus Carlito; species Carlito syrichta. Next base: position 429,041 of record NW_007080808.1, read on the forward strand.
AACCAAAGTTTTAATATTATAAAGATTAGCTCTTTCAAAAATCTACCAGAATGATTCCTTCAGATATATAACCATTACTTCATCCAAAGCAGTTTTTTTGAGTGATAAATAAAAAATTACTATGGTAAAAATCACTTTTACTTAAAAAGACAGAGACTCTAAATAAAGTGATGCATTGAGTTAAGGCACAAATTTCTACCCCAACTAATTAAGATTTTATCCTGGCTTGAATTTGGTGGCACCTCCTGGTCCTTCATGGACTTTTTTTCCACATCAGACAAAACCACTGAATGGTTTTGTGTAGTCTGGCAGGATTTGTTAGTGGCAGTGGTGTAGAAACAGAAACAATTTGGAAGTTGTAGGTTGAAACTGAGGTGCCTGGTTCTACGAAGTGGTATTGGTACTGAATTTTGAGTACCAGCTTTATGTATGTGTTTAAAAGAAAAAATTTTAAAGGTGGATGGTAGTGGTAGTACTGAGACAGTTGACATAATTGTACAGCTAATAAAAAGGAATTTTGAAGCAGTATGGGTTGTAAATTTACTACAAATTAAAAATCCAAATAAAACTCATTTCATTTTGTATAAACTATTTTAAGCCATTTAGATCTTACTAAGTTGTTTTTTTTTTTAACACCATTTTTGTGTTTAAGGTAAACTTTTCCCTTTTCACTATGGGATTCATATTAAATTGGCCTGCTGAATCACTTCTAGACTGGTTCCCAAGAGAGGTTCATGATACTCTATTAGGCTGAATCTATTATCATCTTTATTTAGAAATAATTATTGACAGTCCATAGGATTCACTAAGTTCTTAGGAGAGCTAACATGATAGAGCAAAGATATTGATCAACACCTTCCAAAAGCTCATGTCAAAAGGGCATTAGACCCAATGGTAAACTTTTTTTTTTTTTCCAGTTTGAGTCTCACTCCATCGCCCAGGCTGGAGTGCAGTGGCACACTCAAGGCCACCCCAGCATCGACCTGCTGGGCTCCAGTGATCCTTCTGCCTCAGCCTTCTGAGTAGCCAGAATTACAGGCGTGCACTACCACGCCTGGCTAATTTTTTTTTTTTTAATTTACTGTAGAGATGAGGTCTTGCCAAGTTGCCCAGGCTGGTCTTGAGGCCACAGGTTCAGGCAATCCATTAGCCTTGGCCTCCCAAAGTGCTGGAATTACAGGCTGAGCTACTGAACCTGGCCGGTAAACTATTTTTAAAAATCAATGAAAATTTTTATATAAGAGATACAGCAATAAGCAACTTACATGAGGTAGATAAATTTGAAATTGTTTCAAGAACATATTTTACTTCCTCTTCTGAACTCTCATAGCATTCAATCTTTTTCTTAGCGATCTGGATTAAAGAACTAGATCACTTTGTAATGGTAAATTACAAAGTATTACAATAGTAAATTCTCAAAGTATTAATGAAGTAAAAAATGGTCTTGAATTTTGAATTACAAATACAATATTGCCTTAAATCTACAATTTCATTAGTTTTTTACACAGTTACACTTTGTACTTGCTTTAGATGTAATTATGTTTTGGTTTTTCCTCAGTCTCCCAAACCCTCCTGGGATTACAGGCTGAGCCACCAAGCCTGGCCTCTCAGCAATTTTAAAGTGTACATTATTATCAACTATAGTCACTCTGCTGTGTAATAGATCTCCAGTATTCATCCTATCTAACTGAAACTTTGTATACTTTAATCAAGATTTTCCCTAGCCATTCTCCTAGTCATTCAACTCTACTTCTATAAATTTGACTTTTTTTTTTTTTTTTTTTGAGTTGGAGTCTCACTCGGTCGCCCAGACTGGAATGCAGTGGCCGCTCCTGGCCACCGCAGCCTCGACCTGCTGGGCTCCGGCGATCCTTCCGCCTCAGCCTTCCAAGTAGCCAGAATTACAGGCATGCGCTACCACGCCTGCTAATTTTTTTGATTTATTGTAGAGATGAGGTCTCGTCTGCCCAGGCGGGTCTGGAACCCGCGGGCTCAGGCAATCCACTCACCTCAGCCTCCCAAAGGCGCGGAATTACAGGCTGAGCCACCCAGCCCGGCTGAATTTGACTTTTTTAGATTCCACACATAAGTGAGACCATGCAGTATTTGTCTCTCTGTGCCCGACTTATTTCACTTAACATAGTGTCTTCCAGGTTTCATCACATTGTCTCAAATGGCAGGATGTTCTTTTTTGCTAAGGCTGAATAGTATTTCATTGTGCATATATACCGTATTTTCTTTATCCATTCATCGTTAATAAACTCTTAGGTTGATTCCATCTCTTAGCTATGGTAAATAATGCTGCAATGAACATGGGAGTACAGATATCCCTTTAGTGTGCTTAATATGGATATATACCAAGAAGTAGGATTGCTGGCTTCTCTGGTACAATCCATTACTCCTTAAAAATTTGAAGACTGTCTGCACAGTTTTCCATAATACTGATTTATATGCCCAATAGCTATACCAGGGCTCCCTTTCTTCACATCCTCACTAGCACATGTTATCTTTTTTTCCTTTTATAGTGGCCATTCTAACAGGTATGAGATGATTTCTCATTGTGGTTTTAATTTACATTTCTGTAATGACTAATGGTGTTGAACATTTTTTCATATACTTGTTGGCCCCCTTTGTGTCTTCTATTGAGAAAACTCTATTCAGATTGTTTACTGTTTAATGGGGTGACTTGTTTTCTTGCTATTTGTGCTACTTACATATTTTGGATATTAATCTCTGATCAGATTTATGGATTGCAATATTTTCTCCCAATCTGTAGGTTGTCTCATCACTCTGTTAGCTGCTTCCTTTGCTGTATAGAGGTGTGGGGGTCAGCCGGGGGTCCTCTGCGCATCTGGACTTTGTCAATCAGGCGGGCCTCCAAGGCTGGCTCCCAACATAGAGGCTTTTTGCATACAATCCCATTTGTCTGTCTTTCATTTTTGCCTGTTCTTTGGGGCAAATATCCAAAAATCATTGCCCAGAACAATTATGTGGAGCTTTTCTCTTTTTTTTCCCCAGTATCTTTTAGTTCTAGGTCTTATATTTTTAAGCCTTTAATCCATTTGAATTGATTTTTGTATGTGGTGTGAGTTAAGGGTAAAATTTCTTTCTTTTTTGTGTGTAGCGGGGCAGACCATTTTATTGAGATTGAGGGTGAGGAGAAGAGCAGAGAAAGAGATGGGGAAGGGGTGAAGAAGCATTGCTTTTCAGTGGGGAGAGACCTCCTGGGCTCTATCACTGCCAAAAAAAAGTCAGTTTTATTCTTCTACATATGGATATCCAGTCTTCCAGCACCATTTATTGAAAAAACTGACTTTTTCCCATTGTATGTTCTTGGCACCTTTGTCAAAGATCAGTTGAGTATAAATGCGTGGATTTATTTCAGGGCTCTCTGTTCTGTTCCACTGGGCCATGTGTCTGTTTTTGTGCCATACCGTGCCGTTTTGATTATCACAGCTTTGGAGTATATGTTGAAATCAGGTAGTGTGATGCTTCCAGCTTTGTTCTTTTGTTCAAGATTGCTGTGACTATTTGGGGGCTTTTGTGGTTTTATATGAATTTTAGGCTAATTTTTTCTATTTCTGTGAGAAATGTCATTGGAATTTTGATAGGGATTACAGTGAATCTGTACATCACTTTGGGGATTATGGACATTTTGACAGTAATGACTCTTTGAATTCATGAACATGGGATATCTTTCCATTTATTTGTGTCTTTAATTTTGTACATCAGTGTTTTATAGTCTTAAGTGTACAGATATTTTACCATCTTGACTGAATGTATTTCTAAGTATTTTATTTTCTTATGCCATTGTAAATGAGATCTTTTTTTTGTTTCTTTTTTGGATAGTTCGTTGTTATTGTATCAAAATGCAACTGATTTTGCATATTGATTTTGTATTCTGTATTTACTGACTTTTTAAAATTAGTTTTAACAGTTTTTTGGTGGAGCCTTTAGAGTGTTATATGTGTAAGATTATGTTGTCAGCAAGCAAAGACAATTTTATGTGTTCCTTTACTATTTGTATATTATTTATTTATTTATTTATTGGCTAATTGCTCTGACTAGGACTTCCAGTACTATGTTGAATAGAGTGATGAGAGTGGGCATCGTTATCCTATTCCTGGTCTTAGAGGAAAAACCTTCAAATCTTTTCCATTGAGTTTGATGTTAGCTCTAGGCTTGCTCTATAGGACCTTTATTGTATTTACATCTGTTCCTGCTATACCTAATTTATTGACAGTTTTATCATGAAAGATTGTTGCTTTTTTCTGCACTTATTGAGATGATCATATGATTTTTCTCCTTCATTCTGTTAATATGATGTATCAAATGTTTGATACGTATGTTGAACCACCCTGCATCCTCAGTATAAGTTTCATTTGATCATGGTGAGTCATCCTTTTGATGTGCTGTTGAGTTTGGTTTGCTAGTATTTTATTGAGGAATTTTGCATTTATGTTCATCAGTAATATTGATCTGTAATTTTCTTTTTCTTGTAGTGTCCTTGTCTGGCTTGGGTGTCATGGTAATGCTAACCACATAAAATGAGTATGGAAGTATTCCTTTTCTTCTTCAATCTTTTGGAAAAGTTTTAGTAGGATTGGCGTAAATTCTTCTTTAGATTCTGGTATATCTAATTTTGATTCCTGATTCAATTCTCCTTACTTGTTATTAGTCTATTTAAATGTTCTACTTCTTCATGATTTAGTCATGATACTTTGTATATTTCCAGGAATTTATGAATTCTTTCTAACTTATTCAATTTGTTGGTATACAGTTTGTTATAGTTATCTGTTATGATCTTTTATATTTCTGTGATATCAGTTGTAATGTATCCTCTTTCTTTGATGATTATTCAATTGAGTCTTCTTTCTCTCTTTTTTTTGAGTTAGTCTAGCTAAAGGTTTATCAATTTTATTTATCTTTTCAACTCTTCATTTAATTGGTCTTTATGTTTTTCTAGATTCTGTTTCATGCATTTTGCTTTGATCTTTTTCTTCCTTGTGCTGACTCAGCATAGTTTGTTCTTCTTTTCTAGTTCCTTGAGGTATAAAATTAGGTTATTGACATGTTTGTTTATTCTTGATGTAGGCATTTATCACTCTAAACCTCTCTCTTTCAAGGGCTTTTGCTACCTCCCATTAGTTTTGGTATGTTGTTTTTTCATATTCATTTGTCTCAAGATATGTCTTTATTTCCCTTTTGATTTCTTTTTTGACTCATTGGTGGTTTGGGGCGTGTTGTTTAATTTCCACATATTTGTGAATATTCCAATTTTTTCCTGTTATTTATTTTTAGTTTCATATCATTGATACACATGGAATAGTTGTATATAGTTTTGAGCCCAGTAAATTCTATTAAGTGTGCTCTTACTATTTTTCTGGCACTTTTCTCCCCCTCTGCCTCCACCCCTACCATAACCCACAGCAAACTCTTTATCGAACCCAGTTAGTATTCCCGTTTTCACTAGAGGCTATTCTGTTAATATTATCACTCCTGAAAAATATATAATATCTTCATTTAAAATAAAAGGCTAAATAAAACAGAATTGAGGTATAGAAGTACATTAGAGATAGAAAGCTGAACACCTCCAATGCTTATTCTCTAAAACACTTGATTTTAAGATACCCTAAAATTTCAGAGAGCAGCTTTATCAATATTTGGTTGGAACTTAAAATCCACAGTAGAGTCTAACTTCCCAGTAGATAGAGTTTGAGCAAAGTAATAAATGTTAGTATAGTGTTATTGGCTTGTATTAATTTGAAGAGACCTACACAGAGGGGATTCAGGGATGATAATGCATCTAAACAAAAGATGCTAAATGCTAAACAAGAAAAGGTGCAAACTATTTCCCTAGGAAAATTGGGAAAAAACCAAACAAACATGGCTTTTTGAGACTGGCCAGCTGCTGTATGGTCCTATTGTTTGGCTGTTCCGTTTATATTGCATGCTTTTCATTCTTATGAGATATGTTTTTTAGATAAATAAGGGGGAAAGAATATAAATAGTCATTTGATAGTTGTGGAAAGGTTAAATGACATACCACAACTAGAAACAGGCTGCAGTTCTCCTGTTTGCTGGGATCAGGGCTCTTTCTATTGATAACAGCTAGTTTGCAAGAAACCCACAAAAATGTTCAAGATAAAATATTTGCACCTGAGACTATTTTAGTAATTATTAAAGGATTACATTACTTAATCTAATATTTTTATGATTATTTACATGTTTTTCTGGCTATCAAACTTGCAAAATAAATATATTGATGAATTGAATTTATGAAATATATTGAAAAAGCCAGAAATGGTGCACCTTTTTAGTCATTTAAATGCATTTTCTTTATTGTTGGTGTTCCATAAGACCTGTGGACTTTATGGTTTCCAGCATTTTTCCGCTGGTGTATTTTGACCTTTTGTTTTGTATTACTATTTAGTCATTTAAATATAGGCTAAGAGTATGTCTACTAAATGTAGGAGCCCTGATGCTACAATTTAAAAAAAAGTCCTCTGCATACAAATGGTTTCTTAACATCACTTATTGTATAAATGTTTGTGTCTGTGTTTGAGCTGGGAGTGCGGGGATGAAATTAGGGGATGAAAAAAAACAATTTTAAAAATAAAGAAACAATTATACTAGAGAAGCCAATGTTATGACATCAATTATAAGTTCCAGAACAAATTTTCTGAAATAATCTTATGTTTGAACAATGTGTATTATTCGTTTTATAAAACATTCCTAGACCAAGTATAATACTAACACAAATACTAATATATTAATTAAAATAAGACTGATAATATTAACAGAATTAAAATAGTTTTGGTCCATGCTTTCGATATTTAATTTCTCTTGTTTATTATTTTCCATAGATAGAGTAAATCCAGTTCTATTTATCCAAGTTGGCTTTATGTTTTGTCTCTGAAGTGGGGGCACTATTTTGAAACCTATGTGGCTAAGTGTTATGACAGGCTAAGGATGGATTTAGAGAAGGCGTTTGGTTTGAGTGAGAAAAAGACTGTCTTTACTTTGGTCAAACTATTTTTCTTGCTTTAGTAATGCCACATAGGAGTGTCACAGTTTTTCTCTTTTGCCATGATTCCTTGGTGAGAGAATCATGTCCTATATAACATAGAAATTGTGTAAAGGGGGCTGGTAATGGAAGTTGAAACCTCAGGTGAAGATAAGTTTCCCAACTATTTTGGCGTTTGGAGGATCATTCTGAACTCTTGAATCTTACCCTTCTTGTCTAAAAAAGTCACCACTTTTTGTTTATTGCCTTGTCTTTGTACAGTTTTAACATATCATTTTCATCACATCTTTTAACTACTCACATAATTCACATTATGTTCATGCTGATATTCACACTAGTATCATAATTTGTGACAGAACATCACCATATCACTTTGCTCCATACCCTTGGATTGTGAAAAAAGCTATGAGTGTGGTCATGAAGACTTTTGCTCTGAAAAATTTGTAGTCTTGGAAGCAGTGTGTCAAAGAACTAGAGGAAAAAATTAGAAGATATACTAGATTTGGCCAACAAGCAGCAAGAGTACTTCAGGGATTTCAAATTTGATTTATAACAGTTCTTAAAAAATGAAAGTTGACTACTTTTACAGTGCTCACGAGACTAAACGAATACTAGTGTTTTTGGATGAAAAGTTGAGGAATATTTAAATTGGCAGATGGAGAAAATTTACAAGCCAAATATGCCTTCATAGTTGCCGCAGTACCTTTCCTGACACTTCATTTATCTTTAACTATATTAGGGCTAATAAGTTTTTAGGTTGGCAACCTCCAAGGAAAACTTTGTTATAGATTCAGAATAAAATACAAGGCTTGATATTAGTTACATTATTCAATTAATTCAACTAAATGAGAACCTATATATATTAGCAATTTAGGACTGGGTGTGGTGGCTCACATTTGTAATCCCAGTACTATGGGCGGATGAGACGGGCCATAGTGGGACTTTGTCACTACAAAAAAAAAAGAAAAGAAAAGAAATTAGCTAGGCATTGTGGTATATTCCTGTAGTCCCAAGTGGGAGGCTGAAGCAGAAGGATCCTCTGAGCCCAGGACGTCCAGGCTGCAGTGAGCTGTAATTGTGCCACCGCACTCTAATCTGGGCAACAGAATGAGACCCTGACTCAAAAAAGAAAAATAGAAATTAGAAATTTGCTAGGTACTTCATAATCCTTAGTAAAAGGGGTCTTATTCTTAAATTAAAGTAGTTACTGAGTGAAATTTGAAATCTGTAATTAGGATTTAGTAGAGAAACGAAAGAGTAAAGCTAACAGTATTATCAAACATCATTTCAAAACATTGATTTTTAAAATTAATTACTGAATTAGACTAACCAATAAGTTAACAAATCTTAATTCATATCAACAAGAGCAATAATAATTAAAATGTCTAAAATATTTATTAGCATTTGTGATGCTGATATGCACAGAATATTTATACCTTTTCTAAGTTTATCCACAAAGCAGTCCTAAGGAGCTGTAGTATTATTTTCCCCATTTTATAGATGAGAAGACTGAAATTACAAAGTAGGTAAGGCATGGGATGGTTCTGGAACTAGAATCAATGTTGGGACCCTATCACAGAGGATACAAAAGCAGTGGAAATCATTGCCCTTGCTCTCAATAGGCTTGCAAATTAGTTGGAGAGATAAGCTTAAGAGGAAAAAAGGACAATAAAAATGTGAAGTAATAAGGAATTAATTGCATAATTTAAGTGAAGCTGGAGCTCAAAGGAAAGATTGACAGAGGAGAAAGCAGAAAATGCTTAATGGGTGGGGGTAAATCTTGGATATATCATATTTGTAGAGATTTGTAGGAGAGATACCAGGAAAGAAAATAGGAATGTGTATGGAAGAAGTCATGAACATTGTGTTTATACAGTCTAAAAAGAATAATGAGCTGATATGCATTAGTCATTAGTAACATAGCAATTTAATAATCTGTTGGAGGAAAGGTTTAAATATTCTTCTAGAAAGGATCTTTGGGTTTCTTTGCACATATTTTTGCTACAGTGTCAATAGTCACTAAAATTTACATTATCCAAACCTGTTGAAGGGACTAACTTCCTTTAGAAGTAAAGAGCCAAAGAAATAGAAGTCTTGTTTGTTTTGTTCACTGCTGTATTCACAGACAACAGTGCCCTGTACATGGTGGGTTATTGTTAATTATCTGTTGATTAAATTAATTCATATACAAATGCATAAAATTTGTAAATAACATCACATTTTTAATCTGAAGACATTTTAGCCTTTTCTAAATGTTAATCATTAGCAAATATCACAGTCATTTTATTTAACTAGAAACTAAAGAATAGTGAGAGTTAATGTTTACCCAGTACTCCATAGTGATTCCATTTTGAGGACAAGAATCTTCACATTTCCTCTCTTCCAAAAAGTAAAAGTTTTCATTGTGCTACCTTGGCAAATGATAAGGATATTATTTTCAAAATCACTGAGTTGGACCCCTACCAAGGTTCACCACTCTCTAGCTACATGTTCTTGGGTAAATTATTTAACTTCTGTGAATCTCAGTTTGCTCAATCACAGATTGAAATCATAGAATGAAAATAATGCCTTTTTGCTTCTTATACTGTGGAGACTGTTGTGAGAACCATTTCTGTGGAAACTGTTGACATATTATAAAAATGTCATATATTTCGAATCATTTAAAAAATGTCAATGTTTCTGGCCAACACACACCTTGCAGATAACATGTTAGTGAGTCATTTAAATATCTATGTTCCCACCCAGTGTGAACCAATTCAGTTTAATTTCCGTGTTTGTTTATTTTAAGAGATGGAGTCTCTTTGTGCTGCCTAGGCTGGAGTGCAGCAGCTATCAAAGGCACAATTATGATACACTGCATCCTCAAACTCTTGGACTTAACCCATCCTCCTGCCTCAGCTTCTTGAGTAACTAGGACTACAGGCCCACACCCCTGTGCCCAGCTAATTTTCTTGGGATTTTATCTGGCATAGCTCTACATGTAATAAGGTCATTATGAAAATTCTTTTTAAGATATTGATCAGTAAATATATTCAAACAGATCTTGTTCAGTTAATGACAGAATAGAACACCTAGTAGAGCAAGGTAACCTTAATAATTATAACATATTGTGATCCTTCAAGTTCTTCATTGTTTTTTGCAAAATAAACTAATTAGTATTTTGGGAATTTTTTAGTCTAGCTATTTGAGACTTTATGAAGTTTTAACAGCATTTTGATTTTGTTCTACTTTATACCCTCTAGCTCCTGAGAGTGTCAATATTCAGTATGAGACTTGAAGGTGATGGAGCAAATTTAACAAGGCCTCTGTAATCATACATGTTTCAGAAGACTATGATTTCTGGCACTGTCTTTTAGAACACTTAAACATCTCTTATAGATATATGATTATTAGGTTTCCAAAATTAATAAATTATTGACTGTCAGAATTGGAGTGAGTTATACTAAGTGGCATCAAAGCTTTATATCAAGATAGTCATGTTAGACTAAAATAATTTATCAAATTGGAATATTGAGAGAAATCAGAGTCATGAAATAAGTAGAGGACAAACATAATGCGGAATGATTAGAGAGAAAAAAATAACATAAAGTTCAGAGGATGAATAACTGATTGTATATAAATAAAGTTGTTAACCCCTTTAGTGGTAGTAAAGGAAGAAGAAGATTAGCGTTAGTTCACAATATAATTTTGTGATTAAAGCAAACACAATACATGGTCACAAAAATAGGAATAAAAAAAAGTAGGAAACAAGATTATTTTCCCATTGTACTTGTTACTGGTCAGACATTTATACAAGCTTTGTGTCTAGTTCTCAGTTTTCTTGCTAAAGAAGACCATGGAGAACTTGGAGAAAGTTCAGAGGAGGACCACAAAGATGATTAAAGGGTTGAAAGAGAAACCTAAAAGAAGAATTTTAAAGTAGCAGGGATTATTTTGCCAGAAAGTAGAAGACTTAGAGGTATTTAACTTATGCATAAAGGATGAAGGCCAGATGTTCTCAATCTTCACTGAAGGTCAAACTTAAAAGAAATCAACTTAACCTGCAGCATAAAGGATTTAGGCTAAAAATGAGGAATAGTTTACAATTAAAATGTTAGAATCAGTGACAGTAGAACATGTGACATCTTTTGTAACACTGTAGATACTCACTGACAACATTCAAACAGCTAAAGGACACGTGAAGTGTTTATCATTCTAGTAGCTCATTAGTTAATTTTTAGCATTTTTTTTCTTAATGAGGAAAATTACCAGATGATCTGGAAATTCTGATTTATGATCAGTCCTGTGGAAAATGTCTGGTTGACTTGATCAAAGTAATGTAATTCAAGTTATAAGTCAATTCTGTTTATAAGACACTGTAGTACACTGTACCATTAAATCAGGACAATCTGAACTCTCAAAGTCCTTTTTAAACCCGTCTTTTTTAACTAGATCACTCTTTAAAAGACAAATGACAGCTGTTGCTTATCAATTGGTTTAATGATGAATATCAATAGAAATAATTATGTTGAAATTTAAATATATTTTTATTCTAGATTTTAACTTTCATATGCATATTTAAACATTTTTAATTGCTGAGGTGGTGTTTTTTTCCTAAGGGTAGCCTTTTCATACATGTTTTTAATATAAAGTTCAGCTTTCAAAATCAATGTTGTTGAATAGTTGGCCTGACTGTAAATGAAAATTATTTATCTTTGCAAATCAACTACCAAAGTACTACCTAAGAGAATTAAACTGTTGGTTGCTTGTGGCTAGATTTAAAAGACCCATATACTAACAATAGAAAAATTCTTTTCCTTATTGAGCAATGCTTAACATGTATATTATGCCTTTTCTTTCTTGACTTAAATAACTTCTTCGGTTTTGAGGTTTTTGAGGAAGAAGACAAAATAAGCTATGTACTTTATTTTAAGGCAAAGAGCTGTTGTGGTCTACCATGTTTTGTAAAACTAAAAAGATACTTAGAATGAAAAAAATGTAGGTATACTAAAGTGTGTAAAGTTATTTATATAAACTGTTTTTATATTATAAGTAATATAAAATGGACTGACCAATATTTTATTGTTTATAAAGCATTTCCGTTGTATGTTGACGTCACATATGGTTTTTTTTATTTTTTTATTTTTTTAATACAAAGTATCTTCATACTCAGTGATCTTTCACAGAAACAAAGAACAGAGTACCATATGTTCTCATTCATAAGCAGACCTTGAACAATTATAATACTATAAGAAAGCATTTGGCAGTAATGGGAAACTGTCAGGGGAGGAGGGTGGGATTGGCAGTTGAGGGAAACTGCAAGGGGAGGGAGGGGCATACCTCATCCACAAGGGTACCTGCATGATCAATGTTTGTATACCTAACCCTGAATTATACCACACATCTTTATAATAAAAAATAATAATAAAAAGATGTCACATATAGTTTTTAAATACCAGAGGATGTTATATTTTTAAAATATTATTCCTTTAAAAATTTTTTATTTTTGTGTTTTCAAAATTATTTTTGTTATATATTCTTTAGGTTTTTTTTATAGTGTTCCTTATAGAAATATTTCACCTCCTTGGTTAAATGTATTCCTAGGTATTTTGTTTTTGTAGCTATTGTAAATGGGATTGCCTTCTTGATTTCTTTTTCAACTAGTTCATTGATGTATAGAGATGCTACTGGTTTTTATGTATTAATTTTATATCCTACAACTTTCTTAAATTTGTTTATCAGTTTTAAGATTTTTTTGGTAGAGTCTTTAGGTTTTTTTAAATGTATAAGGTAATATCATCTGCAAACAAGTACAGTTTAACTTCCTCCTTTCCAGTCTGGATGCCCTATTTTTCTCTTGTCTTATTGTTCTGGTAGGACTTCCAGAACTGTGTTGAATAAGTGTGATGAGAATGGACATCCTTGTCATGTTCCAGTTCTTAGAGGAAAACCTTTCAGCTTTTTCCTGGTCAGTAAGATTTAGCTGTGTTTCTCATACATGGCCTTTATTATGTTGAGGTGTTTTCCTTCTATACCTAATTTATTAAGATTTTTTAATCATGAAGCAATGTTGAATTTTATCAAAACCTTTTTCTGCATCTATTGATAATATTATATGGTTTTTATCCTTCAGTTTATTGATGTGACATTTATTCATTTGTGTATGTTGAACCATCCTTGCATTCCTGAGATAAATTCCATTTAATTATATTGCATTATCTTTTTGATGTAGTGTTGGATTTAGCTTGCTAGTATTTTGTTCAGATTTCTGCAGCTATGTTCATCCCAGCTATTGACTTGTTGTATTATTTTTTTGTATGTGTGTCCTTATCTGGTATTGGTGTCAGGATTATGCTGGTCTTATAAGATGAGTTACTAAGGACCACCACTGCTTCAATTTTTGAAATGGTTTGGGAAAAATTGGTATGTATTCCTCTTCAAAGGATTGGTGGAAATCAAGGTGAAGCAATTCAGTCTTAGACTTTTCTTTGTTGGAGGCCTTTTTATTACTGATTCAATCTTGTTACTTGTGATTGGTCTATTCAGGTTTTCTGTTTCTTCTTGGTCAGTCTTTCTTTTTAATTTTAGAGTTGTGGGGTCAAAGTGAGCATTTACTACAGGTGAAGTTTGGACTTCTAGCTGACCATCTTTCCTCCTGATAGAGGACCAGATACCCAGTGTGATGACACCTGTCCCCTTCCCTTCTCACTCCCTTCCTCTCCTAGCAGTTACCAGTGTCTGATGATCTCCTTGTGCTAGTGCCACCAGTGGTCAAGGCCTGCTTATGAGTGAGAACATGCAGTATTCAGTTCTTTGTTTCTGTTATAGTTCACTTAGTATGGTGAACTGCATCAACTGCATCCATGTTGCTGTTAAGGCCATGATTTTGCTCTTTCTTATGGCTGCTTAATATTCCATTGTGTGTATGTACTTTTTAAAAAATCCAGTCCACTATTGATGGGCATCTGGGTTGGTACCATGTTTTTGCACTGTAAATAGTGAGGCAATAAACATGCATGTGCAGGTATCTTTTTTGTAGACTGGTTTATGTTCCTCTGGGTATATTCCCAGAAGAGGGATCGCTGGATCATATGGAAGATCTATTTTTAGTTTGTTGAGGAATTGCCACACTGCTTTCCACAAAGGTTGAACTAGCTTACATTCCCACTAATAGTGTAGAAGTGTTCCCTCTTCTCTGCAGCCATACCAGCACCAGTTGTTTTTGACCTATTAATAATAGCCAACCTTTCCAGTTTTAGGTGGTATCTCATTGTAGTTTTGATTTGCATTTCTCTGATGATTAGTGAGGCTGAGCTTTTTTTCATGTGTTTGCTGTTTGCTTGTATGTCTTCCTTTGAGAAGTATCTGTTCATATCCTTTGCCTACTTTTTAATGGGGCTATTTATTTTTTTCCTTTCAATTTGTATGAGTTTCTTGTAGGTCCTGGATGTTATACCTTTATCAGATGCATAGCTTGCAAATATCTTCTCCCATTCTGTGGGTTGTCTCTTTACCTGCTTGATGGTGTCTTTTGCCGTGCAAAAACTTTTTAGTTTAATAAAGACTCACCTGACAATTTTAGATTTTGCTGCATTTGCTTTTTTATTATTTATTTTTTTAATTTTTTTAAATTTTAAAGATGTGGGGTACAATTCAGGGTTAGGTATACAGATGTTCATTATGCAGGTACCCTTGTTGATGAGGCACACCCCTCCCTCCCCTAGCAGTTTCCCTCAACTGCCAACCCCACCCCCCTCCCCTGACAGTTTCTCACCACTGCCAATTCCATTCCCACAGTATTATAGTTGTTCAAGGTCCACTTATGAGTGAGAACATGTGGTGCCCTGTTCTTTGTTTTTATGATAGATCTCTGAGTATGATAGACTCTAAATCCATCCAAGTTGCTGCAACTTCCATATGTTTGTCCTTCTTTATGGCTACATAATATTCCATTGTGTATATGTACCACATTTTTAAAGTCCAGTCCAGCTTCAGTGGGCAGCATGGTTGGTTCCGTGTTTTGCTATTGTGAATAGAGCTTCAACAAATTAACATATGCAGGTATCTTTTTTGGTAGAATGACTTGAGTTCCTCCAGGTATATTTCCAATAGAGAGATTGCTGGGTTATATGGAAGGTCAATTTCTTCTAGTTCTTTTAGAAATTGCCACACTATCTTCCAAAGAGTTTGCACTAGTTTGCATTCCAACCAGCAGGGGAGAAGTGTTCCTTTTTCTCTGCATCCCCATCAGCATCTGTTGTTGTTTGTTTTATTAATGATGGCCATTCTTACTGTGGTTAGGTGGTATCTGAATGTGGTTTTGATTTGCATTTCTCTGATGATTAGTGAGACTGAGCACTTTTTCATGTGTCTGTTAGCTGCCCGTATATCTTCTTTTGAGAAGTATCTATTCATGTCTTTTGCCCACTTTTTAATGGGGCTGTTTGTCTTTTTCCTTTTGGTACGTTTTAATTCCCTGTAGATCCTTGATGTTGTCAGATATACAGTTGGCAAATATATTTTACTTTTCCATGGGCTGTCTTCCCGCTCTCTTGATGGTTTCTATTGCTTTGCAGAAGCCTGTCAGTTTGGTGAAGTCCCACTTGTCTATCTTATCTCTTATGGCATGGGCATTTGGAGTTTCCAAATTGAGAAAGATGGAATTCTCCCCAAATCATTTTATGAAGCTAACATCTCACTGATACCCAAACTGGGTAAATATACAACCAAAAAGGAGAACTACAGGCCAATATCCCTTATGGTTATAGATGCAAAAATCCTCAACGAGATTCTAGCAAATTGAATCCAAAAACACATCTCAAAAACCATCCACCATGACCAAATAGGCTTCATCCCCAGGATGCAGGGCTGATTCAACATCTGCAAGACCATAAACATAATTAAATACATCAACAGCTGTAAAAACAAGAACCACATGATTATATCATTAGATGCAGAAAAAGCTTTTGATAAAATCCAGCATCCCCTCTTGATTAAAAAACCCTCAAACACCTAGGTGTAGAAGGAACATACCTCAAACTTGTAAGTGCCATCTACAATAAACCTATAGCTAGGATATTGCCAAATGGACAGAAACTGGAAGCATTTCTCCTGAAAACTGGAACAAGACAAGACTGCCCGACTGCCCACTTTCACCTCTCTTGTTCAACATTGTGTTGGAAGTCCTAGCTAGAACAATTAGACAAAAGGAGGAAATCAGGGGAAAGAGAAAGTCAAGTTATCCCTCTTTGCTGACGATATGATCCTATGCCTCAAAAATCTAAGAGAATCTGTTAAAAACCTGCTTGCACGGATAAAGGACTTTGGCAG
Organism: Carlito syrichta; assembly: GCF_000164805.1. Lineage (NCBI taxonomy): Eukaryota > Metazoa > Chordata > Mammalia > Primates > Tarsiidae > Carlito > Carlito syrichta. The sequence continues at coordinate 445,377 of NW_007080808.1, forward strand.
AGTCTCAGAGTACAAAATAAATGTGCAAAAGACAGTTGCATTCTTATAAACCAACAGCAAGCAGGCAGAGAACCAAATAAAAGCACAATCCCATTCACAATAGCCACCAAAATAATGAAATGCCTTGGCATCTTCCTAACCAGAGAAGTGAAAGACCTTTACAGTGAGAACTGCAAAGCACTGTTCAAAGAAATCCAAGAAGACACAAACAAATGGAATAATATTCCATGCTCATGGATAGTAAGAATCAACATTGTTAAGATTCAACATTGTTAAGGCAATCTACAGATTCAATGCAATACCCATTAAATTACCAACATCATTCTTTTCAGACCTGGAAATGACAATACAGAAATTCATATGGAGACATAAACGACCACGAATAGCCAAAGCAATCCTTAGCAAAAGAAATAAAGAGGTATCACACTTCCAGATTTCCAACTTTATTATAAGGCTACAATAATCAAAACAGTCTAGTATTGGTACAAGAACAGGCATAAGGACCAATGGAACAGAATAGAGATTCCAGAAGCAAAGCCTTAATTTCTCAACCAACTCATTTTTGACAAAGCCTTCAACAACAACCACCGGGGAGAGGAGAACCTATTCAGTAAATGGTGCTGGGAAAACTGACTGATCACATGCAGAAGATTTGAGACAGGACCCCTACCTATCACCATACACAAAAATCAACTCTAAATGAATCAAAGACCTAAACATAAAACTTCAAACTATAAGAATCTCAGAAAATGCAGGAGACACCCTTATGGAAATTAGAACTGGCAACCAATTCTTGCATTTGCTTTTAAGGACTTAGCCATGAATTCCTTTCTAACTCCAATATTCAGGAGGGTATTCCCTAAGTTTGCTTTTAAGATTCTTATATTTTGAAATTTTACAATTAATTTCTTCTTGGTCAATCTTGATAGGATATATGTGTTCGGGGATTTATCTATTTCCTCTATGTTTTCAAATTTATTTGCATATAGTTGTTCATAGTAGTCTCTAATGATCCTTTGTATTTGCACAGTACCTGTTGTGACATCTTTCTTTTTATTTCTGGCTTTGTTTGTGTCTTCTCTGTTTTCTTAGTAAGTCTAGCTAATGGTTTGTTGATTTTTTTTTTAAGCTTTTCAAAAAAACTGACTTTTTGTTTTGTAGATCTTTATTTCTTTATTCTCAGTGGTATTTATTTCTGCTCTGATCTTTATTATTTCTTTTTTTCTGCTAATTTTGGGTTTGCTTTGTTCTCGCTTTTCTAGTTGATTAAGGTACATCGTTAGGTCACTGAAATCTGTAGTTTTATGATGGAAGCCATTTGTTGCTGTGAATTTGTCTTTTAATAATGTTTTGTTTTGCTCCTTTGTGGAACAAAGATACTCAGTATGATTGAGATTTTTTTTTTTAAATTCAGACTTGTTTTGTGTCCTGACACGTGGTCAATCCTGGAGAATGTTCCTTGTGCTCATGAAAAGAACATGTGGAATGTTCTATTATTATCTGTTAGGTCCATTTGGACTATGGTATAGTTTAAAATTCAGTGTTTCTTTGTTGATTTTCTGTCTAGATGAACTGTTCAATGCTGAGAGTATGTTGTTGAAGTCCCCAACTGTTATTGGGCCCTGTCTCTCCCCTTTAGCTTTATTTATATTTGCTTTATATATCTGTATGCTCTGGTGTTAGGTTCCATATATATTTACAATTGTTATATTCTCCTGCTGTATTGATTCCTTTATAATTGTTATATTGTGCCTTTTTTGTCTCGTAACAGCTTTTAACTTGAGGTATGTTTTGTCTTATGTAACACTCCTGCTCATTTTTAGTTTTGTTTGCAGAGCATATCTTTTTCCATCCCTCCACATTCTATCTAGGTGTATCTTTGTAGATGAGGTGTGTTCTTGTAGGTAGCATATAGTTGAGATTTTGATTTTTTAAAATCTATTCAGCTAGTCTATATCTTCTAGATGGGATAATCTATTTACATTTAAGGTTATTTTTGATAGATGAGGACTCACTCTTGTCATTTAATTATTGTTTTCTGGTTGTTTTGTGCATCTTTAGTCCCTATTTCCTTCTTGTTGTTTACGTTTGCTGTTGGGTAGTTTTCTGTAGTGATAAGATTTTACTCCTTTTTCTTTCTTTTTTTGTTTAACAGCTCTATCAGAGTTGTATAGTTTTGTATCATTTCAGACTGTTGGTTGTCATCTTTTTCATATGTAAGACTTCCTTGAGCATTTCTTGTAAGACCAGTCAAGTGATGATGAATTTTCTGTCTTGGCTTGTCTGTGAAAGATTTATTTCTCCCTTATTTCTGAATGATAACTTTGCTAGGTATAATATTCTTCTATTTTTTTCTTTTAGTACTTTGACTATATTATCTCATCTCTCCTGGGCTGTAAAGTTTCAGCTGAGAAATTTGCTGTATCCTAATTGGATTCTCCCTTATACAAAACTTGATACTCTTCTTTTACTGCTTACAATAAAATTTTTTTTTGTCTTTGACTTTTGACAGCTTGATTATAATGTGCCTTGGAGAAGACCTGTTTGGATTGAATCTATTTGAGGTTCTTTGAACTTCCTGGACCTTGATATTTATCTCTTTCCCAGGACTTGAGAGGTGTTCTGCTATTATTTCATTAAATATGTTTTCCTCACCTTTTTTCTTCTCCTTCTGGAACACCCATAGTACAAATATTTGTTCACTTAACAATGCCCTATAAATTCTGTAGGCTTTCTTAATTTTAAAAAATTCTTTCTTTTTTTAATCTTTCTGTGTTACTTCAAAACACTCATTTTCAAATTTTTTGTTCTAGTTTGTTGATGAAGTTATCACTCTTTTAAAATAAAGAATATCATTCTTTATTTTATTCACTGAATTATTCAGTCTAGCATTGATGTTTGCTTCTCTTTTTTGATGTTTATCTCTGTTTAATTTCTCTTTCAAATCATGGATTGCTGTTCTGATTTCATTGACTTGTCTATTTGTAGTCTCATTTATCCCAGTGAATTTTCTTAAGAGTATTTTTTTAAATCTTTTTTGGCATTTTATATATTTCTTTATGATTGGTTTCTATCACTGAAGATTTATTATTGTTCTTTGAGACAAAAATTTCCTTGCTTTTTGATAGTTGATGTGTTCATACATCTATTTCTGCACATCTGGTAGAAAAATTGCCTCTTCCAATTTTATCAAGTAGGTTTCCTAGGGAAAGACTTAATCATAGGAATGGGCCTTGGTGTGTCAGTTTGGTGGGGTGCATTGGCTTTGGTTCTAGGTGGATGCAGTAGTATAGTCTCCATCTATTTTTTCAACTATAATTTACACTAGTGACATTTGCGAGTTTCTCAGTGGCTTAGGATAAGAGGGTTTGGGTTGATAATGGTGTGGTTTTGCCAGGAGTGGGCTTGCTGTGCTATTTCTCAGGCCAAGGGTATGCATGCACACTTGGTAAGTTGGCCAACTTAGTATCCAGCTGACTGGAATTGGGGACATGGGACTGTTTCTCTTGCACAGAACATGGGAGCAAGGCTGTTCAGCTGACTTGGGGGTGTGTCTGCTGGAGGTGACTCATAGCCTGTTTCTTAGGCCTGGTACATAGGTGCATAGCTGCTTGGGGATGTGTTTGCCAGGAGTGGTCCACATGGCCGTTTCTCAGGTTCAGGTTGTTGTCTTATGGCTTCTCAGCAGGTCTGCATGTGTGTCTGCTGAGAGTGGCTCACAGGGCTATTCCTCTCCCTCAGGATGTGGGTGCACAGCAGCCTGGCTGACCATGGCGGGTGCATATCTTTTAGGGGCCACCCATAGGACTGCTAATCAGGCCCAGGATGTGATCCTGGGGATGCTCATCTGGCATGTATCTTGGTCAGTTTCTGGGTTTCTTCTGATAGCCATGCCTAGCCAAGTGATTAGGGGATTAAAGAGTTGAATGTGTCCACAGAAGAAAAGTATACCAATGTTAAGGTCTCAACCAAATTATCTGGTTTCAATCTTGCTCAGTCAGTCTGATTGCATTATGAATTTAGGATTTAAAAAAAGGTGACATGCATTCATCTACTCATTCAAAAGCAGAATCCTGATTTCCTCTAAGTGCCAGACTTTATGTAGACTCCCTACAATTATATATCTCAATTCTTTTTTGTCTCCCTTGAAGCCTTTATTATTTCTGCAGGAAAAGAAAACAAAAAAAGTTTTGATTACTTTTTTTGTGATAAGGTGCTCTCTATCCAAATTCAAAATCCAGAGAATCTTTTCTATATATTTCAGCTTTTCTCTAACTTCCTAGGATTTCAGTGTACTTTGGATCACACACCTAAGTGTAGGGCTCCTGCTGTATCTGAGTTGGTCAAGATATAGTAGTGACTGATTTCTGTAAAGGGTGCTGAGAGTATGCAATGGGAATTCCTTTTCTTCAGTCTCTCCTTCAATTCATATTGCAGCAAAAGAAGTCATAAAAGCACACCAATTGTATCTTTTTTTTTTTTTTTTTAGTCAAAGTCTCACTCTGTTGCCCAGGCTGGAATGTATTAAAACACTCACAGCTCATTACAGCCTCAAATTCCTTGGCTCAAGTGATCCTCCCACCTCAGCCTCCTAAAGTAGCCAGGACTACAGGTGCACACCATCATGTCTGACTAATGTTTTGACTTGTAGAGATGGGGTCTCACTCTGTTGCCTAGGCTGGTCTTGAACTCCTGACCTCAAGCATTCCTCACGCCTTGGTCTCCTAAAGTGCAAAGATTATAGGAGTGAGCCACTATGCCTGGCCTGATTATATCTTTTGGATAAAGCAAGACTTCTCATATTATTTTTCTTCGTAATTTTTCCTTAGGTGGTTCAGGTCTGGAGAAAAATAAGGCAAACCCATAGTATAACAAAGAAGAGTTGGTAGGATAGAGTGAATGTGACTCAAGATAAAAATGAGAAGATCAGGAGAAAGAAAGAGGAAGAGTGTGACACTTGCAAGGATTATTATCATGACATAAAATTTAAAATATTTAAAGATAAGATGGGGGACAACTGAGAGAGACTGAAATAACTGAGATTCAGGTTCATATTTGGCCTAGTTTGAGAGATAGAGGTTTAAATGTAGATCATCTTGAATTAGATAATTTTTGGAGATTCTTTATATTTGTGGGAATATGGGACTTAGAGCCAAAAGAATAGTTTCAGGAAAGGAAAGAATCGGGAATTTATACAAGAGAAGGATGGAAAACAGGAATAAGAAAATGGATAGAGCCGGGCTCGGTGGCTCAGCCTGTAATCCCGTGCCTTTGGGAGGCTGAGGTGAGTGAATTGCCTGAACCCGTGGGTTCGAGACCCGCCTGGGCAGTGAGACCTCATTTCTACAATAAATCAAAAAATCAGCCGGGCATGGTAGTGCATGCCTGTAATTCCGGCTACTTGGAAGGCTGAGGCGGAAGGATCGCCAGAGCCCAGCAGGTCGTGGCTGCGGTGGCCACTAGACTCCAACTCCAAAAAAAAAAAAAAAAAAAAAATGGATAGAATAAGGAATAAGAAATAACCCACAAAAATATAAAAAGGCAAAATATGAGAGAATAACAAGTTTTAAAAATATAATAGAATGAAAGAAATTTTAAAATATTAAAAATATCTCAAATGATTACCTTGCACTTATGCCAAACATTTTGCTATGTGCAAGTAACATAAAATTAAGCAAGCATACGCAATCAAAGCATGAAAAAGATTTATATTCATCAACTCTATATTGAGTGGAAATCCAACATAGTTGAAGAAGTTTACCTTTAAAAGAAACTTTACTTTTAGTTTTCAGAGTTATTATTCCCAGTGTATAATACAAATACAATTTGATTCTACACTATATAATTCATGGATAAAGTGTGTTTAAAGTTTTTAATCCGTGACCAAAGTCTTTCTTCTGCTCACAGTCTGTTTCCACTACTTCGGGATATCAATTCAGGGAAGAGGATTATAGGAATAGCCTAAAGAAAATAAATCTATCAGAAGTAGGTTTTATAGTAGATAAAGTCATATATAAATTATTTTATAACCCTAATATGTCTTCCTTTTATCAATCAGGAATGTTTATTGTTGCAAACTGACCTAAGCTAAGATGTTTAGGCAAACTCTCAGGGTTTGGTGAGTAAGTGTTGTTATCAGTTATAATAAAAAAGTATTAGATCACATTCCACTATACAGACAAATAAAAAATAGACACAAAATAGTTCATACTCCTTATTTTATAGCTTAATGACATCCCGACTCTCTATTATTTAGGTGCTCTGACAGCACTTTACATAAAAACTGTACTCAAAATGTACATGAAAATATTTTGGGGACAGAATGTTGTTACCTTTATATTTTTCATCAGACACTATCATGCTGCAAACCAATGAGTGGACATACAGGATGAGTCTCAGATGTGTTACCTAAATGTGCATCCTACAAAGTTTGGTGGGTTTTTGTATGTGTGCATGCAAAGTAGCGCAGTACTTCTGATATATTTTGGCCAGTCTACAACTCTGGAACACCACACATTTTTTCTTCAATGAAAAATACATTTTTTAACATTCATTAGACATTCATTAGGCTAATTATCCAATTTATCTTGACATCAGAGACAGACATAGCTGAAATACTTTATGATTGTTAGTTGTACAGAAATGTTTATAATAAAATCATATTCTTCCTAATTTACCATCTCTTCCTTAGATAATCACAGCTGTCCTTTCAGATATACAAATTCTATCTATATACAAATTCAATCCATGTGTATACTCACATCAACATACTTTTAGAAAACTTTTTCTACTATGTAAACTATTTTCTGAGTTGCTTTTGTCTATAGGAAAAAAAACCAAATCTGGATTGACATTCAATATACTTAATAATCTGTGCCCCTCAACTCTCTGATTTCATTTTCTGATAGTTCATCCTACACATTCAATGTTTTAGCCTGTCTGATCTTCTCATAGTTCTTGGATATGCCATACCCTTTTGAGCCTCTGTGCCTTTGAATATTCTGTTCTGTGCTTGAAAAATTTTTTGTTTGTTTTTTTATGGCTTAATCTTTAAGACCTATTTCAGATGTTATATCCTATATTAATCTGTTTCCTAATTTTCTAGTGGAGTAACTTTTTTTCTGTGTATTCCTAAAATACTTTGTATATAACTAGATTAAGGTAATAATCGTAATTATATTAACTAACAAATACTGGTGGTATTGTATACGTTTGACTATTTTTACATTTATTTTATTTAACCTTCTTTCTACATTATCTTGTAACTTGTTAGTTGTGTTTTTTTTTCTCCCCCCAAAATAGACCAAAACTAATTTACTTACTCTTCTTTAGATTCCTAGCATATGGCACTATACTTGGGCATATCATAAGTGCGCAGCAAATCCATATATGAAGGAATGAATGTAAAAAGTGTTGCTCTTCAGTTCTTGATATTAAAGATAATGCATAGATTAGTCTCTGTGAATATAGAAAAGATATGGATATAGTATGAATAGAGAGCAAAAGCCATGATGAAATGGCATCTTTTTTCCTATAGAATGTGTTATAGAGAATTTTATAGATTTGTTTGAAGATTGGAGAAAGCTGAAAAAAATGGAAATAGAAATATCTTTGTCTAAGATGCTTTAACTTTCACTATGAGTTGATGGGTTTGGCCTTTATACAGTTATTTAGGGAAATTGTGACAGAACAAAATAATATTAATCATGAGTATAGCATAAAAGCTGTAAGCAAAAAAGATAAGAAAGGGCTGTTATTAGTTGGGAATAAAAGCTGTATTTTTCCATGGTCTTCAATGGTTTTGCTTAACTTATCTCCTAAAAAAATTTTGGAAAGTGAGGTACCACTTTGAACATTTTCAAGTTGCTAGCTAAAATGCTTTTTATCATAAGTTTAAGTAGCTCTAGATGCAACAGTCAACACATTAAATATTGTGTTTATGCTTTTAAATGAATTTTGGCAAAACTTTGTTACTGCATATTTAGTTCATTCACTCATAAAAAATGTTTACCATATAATCAAATTGGCTCAATCAGTCCTCAGTGCCAAACTACTTACCTAACTCAGACTTACTGTCTGTCATTAAGAAGTCTGACTTCGTTTTTTAGATTAAATGAACATATTAAGACACTCTATGACAATCATCTCACTTTGGAATTCTAATCATGGTTATAGATACATAGAATGCTCTCTAAGCAGTCGGACAGACTCGCAAAGAGGCACAGCCTTGCCAGGGTGAAATAAGCATCCTCTCCTTCAGTTTTTCTGGCTTTGCTCCTAAGGAATTGCCTCTCTCCTCCTTTCTGGCACAAGATTAGGGCTTTCTTGAATTATCTCTTTGCTTAATGATCTGGACCCTTTTACACCCTAAGGCAATTCACCAGATTAAGGTTTTGGTTGGGTAAGTGGTATGCTTTCTTAGTTGTAAAGTAGAAACAGGAAAATTGTGAAAGGATGACTATGGGATTTAAGTGCATTCTCAGACAGACCAGTTTTAGGACAGGGCACATATGGAACTTGAGAATTTAGAAACAGACTCTATTTAAACATCAATATCTGCATTACCCATGACAAGTTTTGGTTTACAATTTCTTGAAGACTGCTGGAATGGGTTCTTGAAGACTGTTGGAATGGAAGACCATGGAAATATACAGCTTTTATTTCCAACTAATAGCAGTACTTTCTTATCTTTTTTGTTTACATCTTTTATGTTATACTCATGATCATAACACACTATGATGACAGGATAGGTTTACTATGACACCCATAATATGCTTTCTGGTGCTTTGATGAGTACACCAGTACCTGCTCCACATCTTATATTCAATAGTGTTCTAAGCACTGCAATCCCATGGTTTACCAATTGCAAAAGAAGAAACAGGGGATATATATGTGAATGGTCAGATGAGAAGTTTATGCAAGAGGAAAAGAAAATCCCTTTCCTCAAATATAAAATGAACAAATGAAGAGTTTGAAATTCTAAAAATAGACAGAAGGAACTTCCAGAAATTTTTAGTGAGTTCAGCAACACAGTGATATATCTGCTTGTAATATTTGTTTCATGAAAGTATACTTTGGTCTGTGGGTTGATGAATAAGAATGGAATTAATGAATAACCCCCTCCCACACTAATATTGACTAATCATTATTTATGTACAATAAAAGATAACTGTTACAATTTGCATTTCCCTGTAGTTTGTGAGAGCTTATTTTTTAACTGAAAAACTTTTCATTTCTAGCATGTCAAAGACAAATAAAAATTTTATTTCTTTTAAATTCATTTTGTATTCTCCCTTTAGAAACTCTAAATACTGTTGATTTTTAAATTAGTTTACAAAGATATGATTATGGAAATGCAGCTGGGTGTGGTGACTAATGCCTGTAATCCCAGCACTGTGAGAGGCCAAGATGGTAGGATTGCTTGAGCCCAGGAGTTCAAGACCAACCTTGGCAACATAGGGAGACCTCATCTACTACTACTACTACTACTACTACTACTACTAATAATAATAATAATAAATTAGCTAGTCTTGGTGGTGTATTCCTGTAGTCGCAGCTACCAGGGAGGCTGAGGCAGAAGGATCACCTAAACCCTGGAGATCTAGGCTGAAATGAGCAGTGATCATGTCACTGCACTCCAGCCTGGGCAACAAAGTGAGACCCCAGCTAAAAATAAGCATTTATATCGATATTGATTTAGCAATATGTATTTTTAAAAAGTAAATAACATTACTTTATAGACTCAATCATTTGTATTGACTTATAATGCAGTATGGTATAGAATAAGTCCGATCGACATTAGGAAAACTTTCTATTAAGCTTTGTAAAATCATATTAAAATATTTGTGTTTTAACCATGCTAAATTGCTGGTATACAACGAGGAAAAATTTGTGATATTAATTTTATTTCCCTTGTTATATTACTTTTTTTTTTAACAAGAAACTGTGCTAGAGTTAAAGCAACTCCAAATAGTGCTTGTAGCTCAGAAGCATAAAATACAGTCTGTAGCTATGATTTTAATAAAAAAAAACCCCCACAGGTTCAAAGAAGATTGGAAATAAGAAGCCACCCATTTGCTTTTTGTAGAAGCAGTAGCAATCCACAGACAAGCTATCCTGGCTTCAAAATAGTATGATAGATGGTTTTATGGAACTTGCGATGACCAAAATCCACTTTAACCTTTCTTACTGACAGGTGTTCTATTGGCTTATAGCCAGAGGCTGTGAGGGTAGTGCAGCCTGTGGTGTGCCCCAGAGTGCTAAAAGTGCCAACACTCCAGCTAGTGGCTCACAATTACGTTGATTGTGGTCTGGCAACCAGAGCTCCAAGAAAGAAAAGTGATGAATATAGAAAAATATTTTACAAATTTGATCAGATTACAAATTTCATCTCTTCTTTTTTTCTCCTCCATAGATATGATATCTGCACTTATAAAAATAAGCCTTGTGGAACACTGGGTAAGTTTTTTTTATAAAGGGAGGATAGTTCAGGTTGTCTTTTTGGACCAATGACTTTACTCTTCATTATTAACTTGGTCATTTTCCTTTCTGTACATCTGAAATCCCTAAAAACTCTCAAACCTGACCTTTATGGATATTTCATTTATTAGAAAACAAATATTCATTCCCATTATAAATATTATGTAAATTTAATTGGCTTTTTTGGCAACTGAAATGATGAATCATGATTCAAAATCATCAAATAATAATTTTAAATCAAAGTTACCATTCATTTTCACATAATCCATCTCTGCAAGGCCGTTTCTAAAACTACCAAGGAGTTTGAAAGCAAATGAAAGCAATCAAGCCTAGACAACATAGTGAGACCTCGTATCTACAAAAATAAAAAAATTAGCTGGGCTTGGTGGCACACGCCTGTAGTCCCAGCTACTCACTTGGGATGCTGAAGCAGAAGGATTGCCTGAGCGCAGGAGGTCAAGGCTACTGTAAGCTGGTGATTCCACCACTGCACTCCAGTCTAGGCAACAGAGTGAGATCTTGCCAAGAAAGAAAGAGAGAAAGAAAGAGAGAAAGAGAGGGAGAGGTTATAGAGATGGAGATGGAGTTGGAGAAGTTTCCTAGTTAAAGAGCATAACACAGAAAGAACTGTCATTGCTGGGAGAGCTCACATTAGAAAGATTTACTTTGTAGTATTTTAGGTTAACAACACCAACATAACCCAATAGAGGGCCCCTGAATTGAAAACTAACAACTGGCTTTGGCTATTTCAGTACATTCATTACCTTTTACAGTTTATTTATCTCTTTGTTCTTTAATTTTCCTATCTATAAAGTATGAGTAATATCTACCCTTATGCTAGAATACTGTTAAAATCATTTAAGGAAGCCAGGCTCAGTGGCTCAGCCTGTAATCCTGCGCTTTGGGAGGCTGAGGTGAGTGGATTGCCTGAGCCTGTGGGTTCAAGACCCTCCTGGGCAACTTGGCGAGACCTCATCTCTACAATAAATCAAAAAAACTAGCCGGGTGTGGTAGCACACGCCTGTAGTTCCAGCTACTTGGAAGGCTGAGGCGGAAGGATTGCTGGAGCCCAGCAGGTCGAGGCTGCAGTGACCGGGAGCAGTCACTGCTCTCCAGTCTGGGTGACAGAGTAAGACTCCAACTCAAAAAAATAACATAAAATAAAATAAAATAAAATCATTTAAGGAAAAATATATAAATGTGTTTAGGAAAGAATTTTAAAATGAACTTATTATTTAATATAGACAGATCCTATACTGTTTAACTTACTGCCTGTATTTACTGTTGAAATTCTCTTAAGTATTTATTAAGTGCCTAAGCTACTTTAGATACAATAGACGTTAAACCACAAAGCAAGTACCCATATAAGCTAGAGCTTATATTTTTCTAGTGTATATATATATATATATATATATTTGAAGACATATATATGTATGTATATATACACATATATGTATCACTTTATATATACATATATAGTCTATTCTTCTTTTTGAAGGTAGATTATTTACATTGAGATGTGCTCTTCATTGTAACATTAGTTTTTCTGTTGTCATTACTGCCAAAGATTTGAGGTATTTTCCTATCCTACTTCTCATTTCATATCTCTCAAAATAATGGGTTCTGATAGGTTGTTAATTTCTAGAACCAATACATTATAGTTAGGTACATGACAAAACACTTTCAAGCTCATTAATTTTCAAATTATAAACTGTTATATATTATTTTATACTACCTCTTGTGAAAACTGAATGAACTGCATACACACACACACGTATGTGTTGACTTAATCTCCAGAATATGTCCTATCAGTACAGAATTGGTTAGACTGGTACTTTTTGAGTTGTCATTCTAATAACTTTCATGTTGGTTTTTATACTGATTTTTTGCATATTCTCTTGCTTAGTAACTCTGATGACCAGTTGTAACATGGCTAAGTAGGTTTAAGGGTGTAAACTGTGGCCATCAAACTAAGGAAATCTAAATGACCCAAATAGTAATCAAACCCCTATTAACACAATCACACATTAAAACTTTGACAGCTTCAATTTTATAGGGATACAGAAAACAGTGGGAGGCTGTGAAAATACATTAGCATTTAAAATACTCTTGTATTTTAGTTAAGATTTAGCTTTTTATTTCAATAAGTAGTAATTGTCCAAATATAGTTTTTCTTCAGCTCTTTTAGTAGAGCTAACAATTTTGTATATGACATATCAGACATAAATCTGTACTTGTTAATACACCTTGAGGAGTCATTGAGAATTCTCAATTAAAAATACAGCTACATGGCACCTACCAAAAAACAAAAAACTAAATCATGAAATATTTTGGGAAAGATAAGAAATGTTAATTTAAGAATAATAATTATTTGAATATAACAATAATAATTATTCTTTAAAAAACATTTCATAGGGCACCTCTCTTTTGGGTTCCCTCCCACTGCTGGGAGCTTTCCTATCTTCTAATAAATTCCTACTTACTAAAAAAAAAAAAAAAATACATTTCATAAAGCCCAAAAAAGTGTCAGAGTGGCTTTGTTTTTTTAATATGATTTGCCACGTGGAATCTAACAGCTTAAAGCCAGATAATGTACTACAATTTTTTTTTGTATTCTTATAGTGTGATGTGTGTGTGTGTGTGTGTGTGTGTGTGTGTGTGTGTGTGTGTCTGTGTTTCTCTCTCTTTCTTTGTCTTGGTGGAGATTAGAAGTGACATTTATTCAATATTCTTGATTAACAAAAACAAAAAAATAGGTTATCCTGCCTGACTGGTCCTGCTTTTTACATCCTCTCGTTCAGGTCCTAAGACCTCTAAATGAATGGAAGGGCAGTCCAGGAGTATCACCAGTGTTTATAATACTGGAGGCAGAAATCAACTCCCTCCCCATCTCCTGTCCCTCTCACATAAAATATTAGGAAGACCAAATGATCTCTTAGCAAATCTAGCACTAATCTCAACTCTGTTCCAGTGTAGTTATATTTATATTAGAAAATACAGAGAAACATAATTTCTAGAGCTTTCCTTTCAGTAAAAAATTTGGATTACACAGCATTTATTGCTCCAAATTACTGCAACTGGGAAATTGAATCTAGCACAGAACATTGCTTATTATACTCAGTAAGTATTCACTGAATTGAACTGAATTGAAATCACTTTTGGTGGAAAGTAATTATTAATGTTTGGGTGACGACAGTAGACTACTAACATAAAAATATTTTTCCAACTTTTCCTTCAACTTCTTCTAAATAACTTTGTGTCTCAATGTGTGTTATGTATGATTTGGCATCTGTTTCCATATAACAAATGACACTTTTACTTTTGCACAAAAATTCTCTTTTCTAAGCACCATTTTAAAGTTCTGTACTATTTCACAGAGCATGATATTCATGTGAAAGTAAATATTAGAACTGTTACATACTAAAATTCCCAAGGGGAAAATACCTTGAGTAACATAACATTTCACTGGAATCAGCGAATTAACACCATAGTTTTGCTTTATTGGTAAAACTCAGATGTGTTGAAGGGAGATAGGAGAGAGGAAAAATGACACTGAATGTGTGAATGACTTTCTTCTCATTAAAATACTAAAATAAATTGTTGCATCACTAGCAGTACCAATTTCAATCTTCTTTAAAAAATGCATAACCCTCCCATCTTTAACAGTTCTCCTTTTACTTTTGAATCATTCATTTTATTTTTATAAAAATATCATTTAAAAAATCATCTGGGATTCCCCCCTTTATTTGGTAACTAAAAAGTTGCTTGTATATTTTTATGAACCCACTAAACTTAAACAGATCTCTTTAGAAAAATAATGTGGATATATTTTACTTTCTACAGCCTGAAGAATGTTAAAATAGAAATGCTTTCTTGAATTCCCTCTTCTGGCTCAAGTTACTAGGTGGTCCCAAGTTACCAGAAGTAAAATTTATAAATCTAACCCCTAGTCTAGACATTTTCCAGCACTGACTGCAGTTCAAAAAATATTAATGTCTAGCCGGCAAAGTGAAATTCCCCCCAGTGATTTTGCAAATGACTAGAAAGTTAACCTTTTGCCAACTGCTCCTTCTGTGCACGGAGGTTATTAAAAAGAATCCAGGCATTTATAAGTATGGGCCTTTTAAGACTGAAACACCTTGGCTTGACCCTTTGTGTCTCTTTCTGTTTATTCAGGCTTGGCCTCTGTGGCTGGAATGTGTGAGCCTGAAAGGAGCTGCAGCATTAATGAAGACATTGGCCTGGGTTCAGCTTTTACCATTGCACATGAGATTGGTCACAAGTGAGTGAGTTTAAGAAAATCAAAATAAATTTTAGAACTCTACACTTGAGCAACTCGTAACTACTGTGTGGAAAGCCTGTGTTCAACCTTATTTTACTGCCTTTTTGTCTGATTTCAATAGAGGATGTTATTATTTGGGTTATTGGAATAAACCATCTTAAGAACTGGAGATTTGTTAAATAATCTTTGTGATCCAATGACCGGTGTCCTCAGTGGTATTTGCACCACACTTAAGTTTGTTATGTACATTTGAAAAGTTTGAGCTTTAGCTCTTTCTGCTCAATACCAAGTTCCTCATGAAGCCCGATTGTTTAAATGATCGTTCTGTTCCTCAAGTGACAATACACATACATTTTTAAATCATTGACACCACTACCATAAAATATGTACTTTTAGTTTTCACTCTTCATACAGCTGTGAACATATCTTTTCCAGGCATAAAGTTTGTACAGATATTGCTAAGTCACTTGTATTTTCAGGTGCATTTGTATGTCATTGAAAAAAAAAACCCGTTAACAAGTGTGAGATATCATCTCACTTTTTTTTTAGGAGGCTCTGAAGTTTTTAATATTTGTTTTTGATGAATCTGTGCCAATGGAAAAATTATCCTTCCCACCCCTCCCCACACTCCATGGCAATAAAAGCTTGTCTTTACTCAAACAACAGGCATTAGTAATGTAAAAGCCTATTCACATGGAGGGACAGAAGTTTGACAGTATTTTTTCTTATTTCAATCATTTGTGTTCTTAAGACTGAAAGATGACTTGTCCTTAATTAGTCGATCTGTAATCTGATTGTGTTGCTCTTATATAGGTGAACACTAAACAAAAGAGCTTCCAATTTACTAAAAGGTTCATTTTTAAGTAGGAAATCCCTTTTTTCTCTAAAATAGAGACTATTAATGTTTAGCAAATGACCAACTATATCTGCTAACAATAAAATAAGAGAATACTTCAAAAGGCTAGTCAAGCATTTTTAGCTTAACAAGCAGCTTATTTGCAAGAACTCTTGACATTTGTATGATTTAAGTTTTATGATTTGCTTTTTGATGACAAAATGGATGGGGGAAATGAACAAATAAAAATGAATGTTTATTATACATACACTTGCCTCAAAGGTAATTCCTGAGATAAATCCGTAGTTAGATTTTTTTAAAAGAGTAAAATTGGGTCAGTCT
Source organism: Carlito syrichta (assembly GCF_000164805.1). Classification (NCBI taxonomy): domain Eukaryota; kingdom Metazoa; phylum Chordata; class Mammalia; order Primates; family Tarsiidae; genus Carlito; species Carlito syrichta. The sequence continues at coordinate 461,315 of NW_007080808.1, forward strand.
GTTACATTATTTTAAAATTGCAATCAAATTGCATCGTATTGGTATTGATTTAGGTGTAAATTCAAGTAATCAGCAAACTTCAACCCTAACTTGATTCAGACAAAGGAAAAGTCATCAGTATTATACTTTTAACGAAGTCTTAGATATATTGGTATTCTGGTTTCATTACAACAAACAGTACGTGGACAAAAAGAAAAAGCTCTCTTGGCCAGGCGTGGTGGCTGACACTTGTAATCCCAGCACTTTGGGAGACCAAGTCAGGAGAATTGCTTGAGTCCAGGAGTTCTAGACCAGTCGAGGTTACATAAGGAGACCTCGTCTCTAAAAAAATTAAAATAAAAAATTTAGCAGGGCGTGGTATCCCACGCCTGTAGTCCCAGCTAATTGGGAAACTGAGGTGGAAGGATCACCTGAGTCCAGAGGTCGAGGCTATAGTCAGCCATGATTGTGCCACTGCACTCCAGCCTAGGTGATACAATGAGACCCTGACTCAAAAAAAGGAAACAGAAGAACTTCTCTTAACCAGGCAGTTTATCTATAGTTCACTAAAAAACGTTGCTCATTAATGACAGTCATAATTGTATGCAACCAGATAGAATTTAAATGGGTTCTGTTAGATTCAATTACATTGAAAGGTTAGGACAAGTAACATACAGTGGGTAGATGTGTGTATGAAAGCACTATTATCTCATGTAGTCACAAGTTAGTCAGTGTCAACACAGCATTTCAAATCCCATTCTTTTTTTTTTTTTCAAATCTCATTCTTGTATTCTTTAGTAGCTGAGTTGAGGGTTTCTCTCTCTTTATATCTTTTATAAAGATTCTAACTGTAGCCAGCATGATGGCTCACACCTGTAATTCCAGCACTTTGGGAGGTGAGGCGAGAGGATTGCCCCTGAACCCAGGGGTTCAAGACCAGCCTGGGCAACTTGATGAGATATCATTTCCATAATGAATCAAAAAATTTGCCAGATATGGTGGTGCATGCCTTGTCTCAACTACTTGGAAGGCTGAAGTGGAAGGATTGCCTGAGCCCAGCAGATGAAGGCTGCAGTCGTAGCCATGAGCATGCCACTGCACTCCAACCTGGGTGACAGAATGAGACTCTGACTCAAAAAAAAAAAAAAAAAATTCTAACTGTTCTACTTCCTAGGCTTTCTAGATTTTTTTGGTTGGCCTTGTGGGTGAATCCTTTCAATTCTTCTTACAATGACTGGCTTATATCTTATGTAGAAGAATCGTGAAAGAATAGAATATACCTCTCAAGTTTTATATACTTTGGAGTAACTTTATTTCACAGTTAATTTATGCTTGAAAGTGTGAATGTTAAAAGTGAGGGAAAAACATTTCACAAAATTCTTAGATTGAGAGCCAGAACAATACTTTCATGTAAAAATGTTTGACAAGAAACAAAAAATTAGCTTTTTCCCCATATTCAGTTGATTACCATGTTGCTGTCACCCTTTCCTCAGACAGCTAGGCAGGATGTGTTTAGCCTACTTTTTCAGTATGTAAAATTATTATTTGGTCAGTTATGAAAAATCCATTTCATAGGCAAAGATCCCTTTACTTGCTTTTAAAGTCTTAGGGTTTAGCTTTTCTGGAACTTAGCAGATCAACTTTGGCATGAATCATGTCATTCTTAAAATATAGTGATCTCTGTTTTTCCTGAACCAAAGCAGTAGCCATAGTAAATATATCGAATATATTTTTTAGACCAAGTATACTGAAATGAAATTTTTGTAACTTTTATAATTTAGTAGAATGGATGTTAAGTGATGTGATAATATCTGTAGATTAATTACAGTGAAGAGTACCTGACCATAAAATACTAAGAAGAGCCCCTACTGAGTCACTACTAGACTATGTGAATATTTTCTGTCTTTCTTTAAGTTGTGTAGAATGTGGTTTTGTACCCAGTGTATACTTGTGTAGGAATATAATATTCTTTTTAAATAGCTGTGGAATAATGTTTTCTTTGGCTAGGCCTTAGTGACCACTTTTATTTCTCTTCATCCTTTTGTGAAAACAAGAAATTAGTTCCCTTGTCAAATGAAAAATTGAGGTTTATATCATATTTAAATGACATGTCTAGGTTTAATGTAGGCTATAAGCCAAAGGCACTCAATGAAACCTTATAGGAAAGAATGTTCTTTGAAAGATTTTAAAAATTAATTATATAGTTCCCATGGGTTTCAGAATTTGAAAAGACTGTGATGGCAAGAATTCAACCAGATATCTAGTATATTGTGACAGCTATCTCATGTATCTGAACTGTACAAAAACCAGTAATCTTGAAAAGAGGTCTTAAATATATATATCTATATATATATATATATATATATATATTTTTTTTTTTTTTTTTTTTTTTTTTAAGGAATGTTTATTGAAATATGCGGGACTAAAGTGACAGGATGTCTAGCATTTACTTTAAAGGAATGGGGAAAAGAAAGAAAACAAGAGCAGCAACATTTTGAATTTTATCATCTTGATGATGTGTTTATGACAGTTCACTATGCCACTCTATTATGTATCTGATATTTTTTATAACATGAAATAGGTTCTAAGATAATACATTTATTAATTAACATTGATTAAGTCAACTTTAATATTGAGACTGTTTAAAAATCTTTGTAAAAAGTCATATTGAGAACTGTAGGGGTATATTGGTTTTACTTTAGGAAATAGATCTCAGTATTTTATCTTAACAATAGGAATACTTTCTATAGAAGACTGGTTAGGACATGAGTTTTAATGTTGGTTTTACAAAATGAATTAGGATATATTTTATTTTCTGGAATAGTTTTCTTTCCCATGAGTAAATTTTAAAACATTATTTAGGTTTAATTTACATTCAGTAAAAATGCACCTATTTTGTGTATGGTTCGATGATTTATGACAATTGTGTGTAACCATGTAACCACCACCACAATCAAGATACCAAGATTTTCATTACCTGAAAAAGTCTCCCCTCTCCCTTTACAGTTAATATCTACCCTCCTTCCCCCTCCTCTATCCCCAGACAATCATGGATCTACTTTCTATTACTATAAATTAAACTTGTCTTTTCTCTAGCTTCATTTAAGTGGACTTATATAGTGGATACTCTTTTGTGTCTAGATTCTTTCAATCAGCATAATCTTTTTGGGATTCATCCATGTTGTGCATATCAGTACAGTATTCTATACTGCATTTTGAGTTTTTTCTAGTTTTGGGCTATTATGCTATGAATATCTGTGCATGAGTGTTTGTATGGTTGTATGCTTTCATCTCTCTTGGGTGATACTTTTGGTAGTATGTTATTTTAATGACAGTGGTGATGAACATCTTTTCATGTGCTTATTTGTCATTTGTATATCTTTGAAGTATGTGTTTAAATCCTTTTCTTATTTTACAAAATTGAGTTTTTTCCTAATTAAAATGTATTCTGAGTCAAAGGCTTTATTATGTATATATAGAACACACACGTGCATATATATATGAATATTTTCTCCTCATCTGTTGCTTGCTATTCATTTTTAAAATGGCATCTTGTGAAAAGTAGAATTTTAAAATTTTGATGCAGTCTAATTTAAAATTTTTCTTTTTGTGCTTTATGTGTCCATCTAAGAAATCTTTGTGTACTTCAAGATTATGAAGATATTCTTTTATATTTTCCTCTGAAAATTTTATACTTTGAGCTTTTATATTTAGATCTGTGATTCATTTGGGTTAATTTTTATGTATGGTATGAAGTCTAAGTTAAGGTTCATCTTTTTCCAAATGAATATTCAGTTATTTCAGCACAATTTGTTTTTAAAAGATGTTGGTTGGTTTGTAGTTTTCTTTTAATGCCTTTGTCTAGTTTTGATATCAGAATAAAATTTACCTTATAAAACAAGCTAGGAAATGTTTTGTTTTCTGGAAGAGTTTGTACATGTAAGGTTGATGTTATTTCTTCTTTGAATGGCTGATAAAATTCACCAGTGAAGTCATCTGAGCCAGGAGTTTTCTTTGTGTGAAGGCTTTTAATTTAAACATTTGATTTCCTTAGATACAGAGTAACTTTTCTAAATCTTCTGAGTCTTTTTTTTGTAATTATGTCTTTTATAGTATTACTCTATGTCAGCTGAATTGTCAAATTTATTAACATCCATAATATGCTCTTATTATCTTTTTTAGTGCCTGTAAGATAATGATTTTCTTCTTTTCATCCTGATATTTATAATTTATGTTTTCTTCCTTTCTTGTTGATATCTAGCTAGAGGTTTATTAATTTTATTGTTTCCTCTTTTTTAAAAAAAAACAGCTTTTGGTTTCATTCATTTTCTCTGTTGTTGGCTCATTTTCTGTTTCATTGGTCTGCTCTTATATTATTTCTTTCCTTGTACTTACTTTGGGTTTAATTTGTTCTTTTTATATTTTTTGTTTGTTTTGTTTTTGAGTTGGACTCTCACTCTGTCGCCCAGGCTGTAGTGCCACCTCAGCTCATGGCCACCCCAGCTCGACCTGCTGGGCTCCAGCGATCCTTCCACCTCAGCCTTCCAAGCAGCCAGAACTGCAGGCACATGCTACCACACCCGACTAATTTTTGTTATTTTTATTGTGGAGACAGGTCTCGCCAAATTGCCCGGGCTGGTCTTGAACCCGCGGACTCAGGCTTCTTTTATCTTTTTAAGGTAGAAGCTTAAATTACTGATTTAGGATATCTCTTCTTTCATAAAATAAGTACTATAAATTTTTGTAGGTCCTTTTTAGAAGCATCTTCAAGTTTCATTATACTGTATTTTATTTTGTTTTAATTTTTATTTTAAAGATGTGGGGTACAATTGATAAAAATGTCTGTTTGTGACTTCTTTTTGGATTGTGATCAGATAATATAGTCTGATTTTAATCTTTCTAATATTGTAATTTGCCTTAAGGTCTATCACATATTATATCTTGGTAAATGTATCTTGCATCCTTGAAGAGTATATTATGCTGTTGATGTTACACATCATATTCTAGTATTGTCAATTAGATCTCTTTGGTTGATAATGTTGAAATCTTTGGCATGCTTACACTTTTCTTTATAGTTAACCTATCAGTTATTGAGAAAAGAATATTGAACTCTCCAAATACATATATAGATTTCTCTATTTCTTCTTTTAAGTCTGTCAGTGTACTTTGAAGTTTTTAAATTAAGCTCATTCACATTTAAGATTTATTATCTCTTCTTGATAATTCAACACCTTTATCATTATAAATAAGAGAAAGGAAATGCCTGTTTTTATCTTTAGTAATATTACTTATTCTGAAATCAACTTTGTCTCCTTAGTATAATGGCTTCAACTTTCACTTTATTGTTTGTATCTTATATCATTTTTAATGCTTTCATTTTAAACTAACCTATTTTATATGTAAACCGTATTATTATTATTTTCTTTTGAGTTGGGGTCTCACTCTGTCACCCAGACTGGAGTGCAATGGCCGCTCCCGGCCTCCGCAACCTCGACCTGCTGGGCTCCGGTGATCCTTCCACCTCAGCCTTCCAAGTAGCCGGAATTACAGGCATGCACTACCACGCCCGGCTGATTTTTTGATTTATTGTAGAGATGAGGTCTTGCTACCCAGGCGGGTCTCGAACCTGGCTCAGGCAATCCACTCACCTCAGCCTCCCAAAGGTGCGGGATTACAGGCTGAGCCACCGAGCCCGGCTTAAACCGTATTTTTTAAGCAGTCTATAGTTGTTCCTTAAAATACTTTCGTAATCCAGTCTGACAACTTTCATCTTTTATCAGTATGATTTCTTCCACTTATTTGTAATGTAATTATTGACATAGGTAGGTTTGGGTTGATGATGTTGCTGTTTCCTAGCTTTTTCATTTGTTTGTTTCCACTTTTCTCTTTTAATTAACTGAGTATGTTTTAAAATATTTCATTTTAAGGCAACCCTTTCCAGTCCCTCCCCCTGTCGGAGTTTTTATATTCTCTCAATAAATCCTGCATTCTCACTTTTGAAAATAAAAAATAAACAAATAAATAAATATTTCATTTTAGAATATGTGTTCTGTAGGTACTGGATAAAGTTTCCCATAAATGTAATTTGGATCAAGTTGATTGACAGTGCTGTTCATGTCAACTATATCCTTATTATTTTTTAGTCTGATTACTTTATCAATTAATAAAAAAATGGTGTCAAAGTTTCTATCTGTGATAGTAGATTTGTGTATTTCTCCTTGCAATTCTGTCAGTTTTTGACTCATGTATTTTGACATTTGGTTGTTAGATGTATACACACTTAAGAATTTTTTTCTTCTTCTTAGATATTTGACCCTTTGATCATTATGTAATGTCACTCATCCCCGAGAAATGTCCTTTATTTGAAGTGTACTTTGACATTAATAAAGCTACTCTGGCTTTCTTTTGATTAGTGTTAGCATAGTTTATCTTTTTCCATTCTTTTTTTTAAAGCTAGTTGGGTCTTTATATTTATAATGGGTTTCTTGTAGTCAGTGTATAGTTGGGTCTTGTATTTTTAGCTACTCTGACAACCTCTGGCTTTTATTGGGTGCATTTTGAACTTTCACATTTAAAGTGACTATTGATATAATTGAATTACTATCTATTTGTTTTCCATTTGTTGTACTTGAACTTTGTTTCTCTTCCCCTCTCCTGCCTTTTCTTGTTTTAACTGAGCATTTTTATTATTCTATTTTATCTCCTCTCTTAGCATGTCAATTATACTTCTTTTAAATTGTTATAGTGGTTGCTTTTAAGTTTGTAATATTAAAATGTTATAAATAAAATATATTTATACATAAACATAAAATATACAAATTTATTGCTAATCAAGTCTACCTTCAAATAATGCTATCTTGCCTCATGTGTAATGCAGGCACCTTGTAAAAACGTATTTCCAGTTCTTCATTCCTATTTGTTATGACATTGCTGTTCTTCATTTCACTTATCCATTTACTATAATCACCAATACATTTGTTAATATTATTGCTTTATACAGTTATCTTTTCTATCAATTAAGAATAAGAGGCTGGGCACAGTGGCTCAAGCCTGTAATCCCAGCACTTAGAGAGGCCGAGGTGAGGGAATTGCCTGAGCCCACGGGTTCAGGAACAGCCTGGGCAACTTGGCAAGACCTCCTCTCAACAACAAACCAAAAAATTAGCTGGACATGCTAGCGTGTGCCTGTAGTTCTGGTTACTTTGAAGACTGAGACGGACGGATTGTCTGAGACCAGCAGGTCGAAGCTGAGGTGGCCGTGAGCATGTGACTGCACTCCAGCCTGGGCAACGGAGTGAGTCTCCAACTCAAAAAAAAAAGAATAGAAAAATGTATTTTATTTTATTTAAAAAAATTTTTTAGTTTTCATGGATATGTAATAGTTGTACATGTTTATGGGTTGCATGCATTGTTTTGTTACAAACATACATTGTATAATGATCAAAGCTGAGTAATTAGAGTGTTTTTTCCTTTCTTGTTGACCTTCTTTTCTTTATGTAGACCCAAGTTTCTGTCCTATGTTATTTTCCTTTTTCCTGAAGAACTTTAAAAAATATTTTTTGCAGTGCAGGTCTGCTGATAATAAATTCCTTTAGTGTAGGTTTGTCTGAGAACATCTTTTGAAGGATAATTTTATTGGACACAGAATTTGCATGACTCCTGATGAGAAGGAGCTGTAAGTCCTAGCCTTGTCCCTCTATGGATAAGGTATATTTTTCCTCTGGATTCTTTCAAGATTTTCTGTCTTTCATTTTCTACAGGTTGGATAGGATAGGAATAAGTATAGATATTTTGGTATTTATTCTCTTTAGTGTTTCTGAACTTGCTGCATCTGTAGTTGGGTGTCTGTCATTAATGTTGAATAATTCTTAACCATTATTACTTTAAATATTTTTCTGTTACCTTCTTTTTTTCTTTTTCTTCTAGTATTTCAGTTACATGAAAGTTACATCTTTGGATATTGTCTCAGAGCTCATGGATGCTCCATTCTGTTGTGTGTATGTGTGAGGTTTTTTTTGTTTGTTTTTTGGGGTTGGTTTTTTTTTTTGCTCTCTGTATTTCTGTTTGGAAATTTCTATTGACCTATCATAAAGCTCACTTATGCTTTCCTTAGCGTTTTCAGTCTACTGATGAGCCTATCAAAGGCATTTTTAATTTTGGATATCTGGCATTTAAAATTACATTCTCTTAGAGTTTCCATCTCTCTGCTTACATTATCTGTATTTGTATGTTGTCTATTTTTCCCATTAAAGCTGTTAGCATAGTAATCGTCTTATTTTAAATTTTCTGCTAATTCCAAAATTTGTTTTATATCTAGTCTAATGCTTGCTTTATCTTTGTTGACTATGTTTCAGTATGCCTTGTAATTTTTTTTTTTTACTGAAAGCCAGACATGATGTATTGGGTAATAGAAACTGAGGGAAATAGTCCTTGCATGTGAGGTAGTAGGCATTCTGTCAATAATTATTAATGAATTATTCAAGTTTGCATTGTAAACTCTAACTCTCAGATGAAACCTATGGCTCCTTTAAGGCTTTATACTCTTTGGAAGAAGCAAATGGACTCAGTTTTTTCTGGTATGGAAACATTTTCAGTTAATGTAGCATGACCGAAGCATTTTACTCTGTCAGTTGATTAAGTTTCAAAGCTGTATAGTGCCATAGTTTTTTTTATCCAAACTTGTAAAATCATGCCTGCTATTATTTTCTTATGTCTCCTCATTTATATTTTTAAATTCATTATAACATTTTTATATTTATCAAATTAGAACATATTACTATTATGATTAAAATGGTACCCCATATTGTCTTTTGATAAATATTACATTTTGGTCAGGGGAAGTGAGATGCCAAAATTATGCCGTCTGTGTATTCATATGCAATATACATGCACATACATACACACAGGTATATATTATATATACAATATACATTTTCATATATAGACATTTACATATGTAGACCTGTTTCCACAGTAGCTGAAACAATAATAGTAACAAAGACATTGCTTAGAAAAGTTTAACAAAATCTAATAATTAAACTATTTCAATAATGAACTTTTTGCCATGATATGGACTTATGATAAAAATAGATAACATCAGTCTGGTGATTACTGTATTATCTGAAATTTCAAAATAAAATGTGTTTTTATTACAGAAATAATAAACCTACTGAAGTAGAATGTTGTCACTATCAACTTTAGGGACTTCGATAAGACATTTTGCTGGAAAAATAAAGCAGTGAATTTGTAAACAGACAACACTGTCCTAATTGGCTGATAAGAATTTCAGCTACCCTGAGCTAAGTCAACATCATTTTGCACATAGTACAATGGAAAGAAATAATAGGCAAAGTTTCCTACCAACCCACATTTCCTATCTTTACCATGAGTCTCATATATATGGTCCCACCCCACCCCTAAAACACACACCCTAACATCTTAGTATATCTCTAACAGCTTGTTTCCTCTGGTAACTGGTGTCTTTACAGGTAGATGAAAAGAAAAATGGTTAAAGTAGAAAGTATTATAATAGAAAAAAATATTATTTTGTTCTAATGCTTTCTTTGGATTTTGGAAATGTAAACACCAACCCAGAAGTTTTTATACCAAGTGTGATCATTATTTTGTACAGATCTGGAAAGAGCCTAAGTCCTTGATTCTGCTAAGCACCACCCTCACTAAATATCTTCCTACATAAGTTCAGTATCTTGAATTCATTTGTTTCAGTAAATTGTAAATAAAGTTCAAAAGTAGAATTGAATTCCAAACTCTGTTTTAGAAAACACATGAACAAATTGTAATAATTATCCTATTGGGTAACTACTAAATCTAAAAATGTTTGCCAGATGTGGGTATAGAAGGCTCTGAGTACATCCCTTAAATCCTGTCTTCACTTTATTATAACAAGTGATTCATAACCAAAATCAGTTATGTATAAGATCAGGTCACTTATGGAAAATAATTTTGTTGCCTTGTATTTTTCTACTACAATGGGAAGCCTAAACTTTGAGACTTAACAGTTGTCACAATTTAGACTAAAAGTATCAGATCATTTTTTAAAGTTGCTTTTTAAAAATTTAATCATATTTCAAAAATTAGGAAACTGTTATTTAATACTGTAATTTTATATGTGTTATCTTTTTTAAGAATGGAGTGATCATTTATTTATTTTTTCCTTTAGTGGCAGGCTTTAAAAATACATGTCCTATGTTCTAGTGGCTGTTTAACAAAATACTTGACAGAGTTTAAAGTACCATGATTATCTAACAAAAACAATGATGTTGATATATGAGCAATATGATTATCTTCAGTTTAAAAAATTAAGATTGCTTAGACACAAAAATTTAATTAGGCATTTAAAGATTTTCCTTAACTATACAAACCTTCTGTTTGGTTTAAAAACATCTGTTATGATTTTAAAAAGAATCTCTAGACTAAGTACGTATTAAATTTATACTCAGTAGCCTGTTTTTTCTTTTCATTATTACAAATCTCTCAAAAGAACCAGTAAGAATCGTGTACCCAGATTAAGAGTAAGCTATTTCTTTGTGATACAAAATGCATTATATTACTTTCACAATGTTAAAGAGATTATATCATATAGGATAAAATGGCACAAAATATAATCACAAATGGACTGCCACATATATCTTCAAAAATAAAAAGACATTAACAAATTCTGTCCTTTATAATTACATACTTATCATATATAAGGAAATTTTGTTTTATTAAGTATAATCTCAAAGGAGAAAATATCACTTGCATCTTTGTCTCTGGCTAATGATGCTACTTGTTTTAACCCAAACTCTCCTCTTTTCCCCTTTTAATACGTATTATATAATTTATATAATTTATTACATTATTTACCATCAAGGGAGGTATATACATATGATGCTTCCCAAATTCTCTCTCTCGTGGTTTACAGTTAATCAGCAGATAATCTCTCACTCATGCACAATTTATTCGATTTAAGAGATTTACTGAGCACCTAATTCCAGAGATTTGCTAATTAAATTCCAGAGGTTTACTGAGATGGACACAGTGGATACACTGATAATGAAAGCAAAGCTCTTATCCTGGAAGAATACATAATTTTTATTCACTTTTCTTTCTTCCAACTCTTGATCAATTATTTTGAGAACATCTTCCTCTAACCTACAAAAAGAAAAATTGCTAGTCTAGGTGTATATAGTGTTTATGTTATGTTTTGATAAGAAAAATAACAATACAAAATTTTAAATTTGGACATTAAGTAGAATTAGAATCACTTACCTGTAGAACTTTTTTTTTTTAAGTTAGGGTTTCATTGTGTCACCCAGGCTGGAGTGCAGTGGCACAGTCAGGGCTCACCCCATAGCCTTGACCTCCTGGGCTCAGATGATCCTTCCACATCTCTAGTAGCTGGGACAACAGGCTTATACCACCACAGCCTAGCTAATTTTTTTGTTTTTTGTATGGACAAGGCCTTGCTATGTTGTCTAGGATGGTCTTAAACTCCTGAGTTCAAGCGGTCCTCCCACCTTGGGCTCCCAAAGTCTAGGATTCTAGGCAAGAGCCACTGTGTCTAGCCTAGAACTTTTTGATAATACGTAAAAGTCCCCTTTAGAACTACTTCAGTAATTTTCATTTTAACTTTTTCTTGTTCAATCTGCTTTTCTTCAAGTAGTATTAATCCTAAAAAAAAAGAAACACCTTAAAATATATTCTATTGTCATATACTATTCCTCATTTGACAGGCACTGATTTAGTTTGCAAAATAGGTTAAATACTCTTATGTAGGTTATTCCTGGACATACAATAACATTTTTATACCATTACTTCTAGAGTACGTTGTTTCAAGGTCCCAGGACTCAGCTTCAAAACTTTAGAACCAAATCAATTTACAAAACCAAGCTGGCTATCTTGTGTAATTGCTCTGAAAGGAGAAATCAATGCGAAGTTGTAGAACAAAGAATTCTGCATATACTCAGATACATGTATTTAACTAGATAGACACTTTCTTTTTAAAATATTTTACTTTGCAATATTCTCTGTGTGTGTATTATAACACACTTTTATGTGTCTACCATTCAGATTTAACAAATGTTAATATGTTACCTCATTGTTGGTTGGGGACGTTTATTGTTCTTTTCAAAGTTTCTCAGTGCCAGTATCAACTCTTTTTAATTACCATGGTTTTATAATAGAGATTGAAGTTCTTCCCTCCTTTAAAATCATCTTGACTCTTTCTGACTCTTAACTTACCTATATTAATTCTGGAATCTTAGTTTCTTTTTTTTTTTTTTTGAGTTGGAGTCTCACTCTGTCGCCCAGACTGGAGTGCAGTGGCCGCTCCCGGCCACTGCAGCCTCGACCTGCTGGGCTCCAGCGATCCTTCCGAGTAGCCGGAATTACAGGCATGCACTACCACATCTGGCTGATTTTTTGATTTATTGTAGAGATGAGGTCTTGCTGCCCAGGCGGTCTTGAACCCACAGGCTCAGGCAATCCACTCACCTCAGCCTCCCAAAGGCGCAGGATTACAGGCTGAGCCACCGAGCCCGGCAGAATCTTAGTTTCTATAGAAAATATGTGATAGGGTTTTAATTAGCTTTTCATTCAAACGGCCTTGATGATGGGTTAGCAGGAAATGTACATGATTCCTAAGTGGTTTCCCATGCACTGAACGAAGACCTGTTCTTATACAAGAATGTAGACTGAGCTTTTGTGAGAGGTCCATCCAGGAAGGGTTATGCTCCAGAGAAGAGATAAATTCTGCTGGATAAGGCAAATGATGAGATTAGGTCAAATGAATAGAGTGCCTTTTTTCTCCCTATAATGGGATAGTTGCAGTTCTTAAGATCCTATGTTATTTGAAATTATATTTTAAAATATTGCTTGCAAATGAAAAATGATTATCAGCCAGAGTTTCAAATTCATAATTTTAATTATTTTTTCTATAGAAATTAAATAACTAAAGGTTTTGATCAAGCCCGGCAAAGCAAAGCTAATTGCATCATTTTTTTTCTTTTAAGCTATACTTCAGTGACACTGTCTTCTCTATCCCTTTTGGTCTTGACCTTGTATTTTTATCTGGAGCACAATGCATAAGCATCAGGAGTTGTCAGCAAAAGCACACATAGCCATGAGTAAAATACTCCAGTGAAGTAACTTGAGTAAAGCAACCCTGTGTTCCTATGCTATAGTCTTAAGCTTTTTCCTTTCTAAATTGGTCTAGTTCCCAATACCACCTGCTGTATAAGCAGCAGGAGTCTATTTAAAGCCAATTATGTTAACTAATGAATTAAACACATTATATCCAGTTCATATTGTGAAAACTTTACTAGTGTAGTCTGGCATCAGTGCTTAGATAAAGATTCAGTCAGGAAATTGTCAATATCATGGAAGTCCTGTGGATAACTATAAGTATACTATCCCAGAAGTTGAAGTATAAGGGAGGCTGGAACTTTAATACCCCAAAGTCAAATGAAATCACTTTTCCAAATGAAGTGGAATATTGGCTAGGGTCTGAGAGTCTCAAGAGCAGGGGAAATAGATAAAAGATTCCATTTCTAAGACTGAGATGTAAGTCGTGTCTTGTTCACAAGAAACATTACCAGAGTCTAATGACTAGAATTGACTAAAAAAATGAGAATAGAACTGGACCAACAATATGCTATAGTTTAATACTGCTCTACAAAGCTAATGGCCTCTATCTCTTTAAATTCCCCCTAACAATGAACAAAATTGGCCCCAGGAGCCGAGTTGAGCCTTCCTGTAAAAGTGAATTGTGTAATACTAGTTATGGTAGTTGTAAGAACAGAGATCAAAAAACCCCACAAAGTTCATCATAATGAATCTGGAACTCATGGCAGTTCTATGGATCCTGTGCTGTAAAAGAGAATGTTTATTAGATCTGTATTTTAACCTTGTGAGTCTCCTCAGTTTATCCAGATTAAATCTCAGCTTCCACTGAGATTTAATCCACTTCACTAAGCCTCTAAGCCTTCATCACCAATTATTAAACTTTGGTTATATGCTAGGTAGTATGAAATAAAATGAAATGTAAAACATACTTTCTGTTCCGTGGGGTAGCTTGTTAAAATGGAATCTGGTGTCAAGCCATACATATGTTTAAAAACGCATTATTAACAGCCACTTTGGAATACCAATTGGCAGTTCTTAGAAAACTAAGCATATTCTTATCATAGGATTCAGCAATACCTAAATGTGGAAAGCAAACTATTAAAGATTTCAGAATTTATCATAGAGGTAAAATCCCTATGACCTTAGGGTAAAGAATTTTCTTGAACCAGACATAAAGAACATAAAGTATGTGATTGACCAGTTTAACCACATTAAAAATTAGGTTTTCAGCATGGCAACATAGTGAAACCTTGTCTCTACAAAAAATAAATTAATTAATTAACTGGGCATGGTGGCATTCATCTGTAGTCCCAGCTTCTCAGGAAGCTGAGACAGGAGGATAACTTGAAGCAAGAAGGTTGAGGCTTCAGTGAGCTGGGATTGGGCCATGGCACTCCAGCCTGGGCAACAGAGTGAGACCACAGGTTAAAAAAAAATTGTGATTAATCAAAAGACACCATAAAATGAAAATACAGAACACAGTATAGGAAAAAAATGTTTGTAACACATACAACTGATGCAATTCAGTCCAGTTTCAAGAATATGTAACGAACTATTGCAAATTAAACAAATCAAGTAATCCAATATGAAATAGACAAAGCACTTGAACATTTTACAAAAGAAGATATCCAAATGGCCAATAAGCATATAAAAAATAATTTCAACCTAGTTAATATTCAGGGAAAGTCAATTATATCTGCTATGATTGGCACAAATTAAGAAGTCTGACAATACAAAATATTGGTAATGATGTGGTGTAGCTAGGATTAGAATATAAATCCGTGCAATCACTTTGAAAAGCTGTTTGGCATTGTCTTGTATTTTGAAATTTTACATGAATCATGACCCAACAATTTATTTTGTACATTTATCCTAGAACATCATCATTGGCAACAGATAGTGTCAGTTGTTTTTCTTGAATAACAGGTATACTTTTGTTCATTTTCAAGTGAATTTTTGCCAACTATCCATAGTTTCTCTGCTGTTCTGGGATCTCTAAGGCATTTTCACACCAAAACTATTTTCATAATAATTCTAAGACTTTATTTGCCTTTTAACAAAAACTGTATTAATGTTTACACTGCAGAAGCAGTGGTGGATATAGCTGATGCCTTCACATGAATCAAGGCAGCCATACTAGGATTCATTGTATTTGTAACTGCTGTGCACTCACAGTAAAACCCATGCCATCTTCACTTAGAAATGTCTTTGATGAAGTGGAAAATTTATTAATTTGATTAAATCCCAAGCCTTAAGTATATCTTTGTAATATTCTGTTACAAAATAGAAAGTATATAAAGCACTTCTTGCTCTATATCTCAGTTCTGTGGTTGTCAGTTGGGCAATTGTTTGCAATGAACTAGCTGCTTTTTTCCTTGAACACAATTTTTATTTAAAAGGGCAACTATGAAGCTATGGATATTGGCAGAAATTCACTTGAAAATGAACAAATGCATACCTGTTATTCAAGGAAAACAACTGGCGCTGTTTTTTACAATGATAAAATTTGAGCTTTTGAGCAAAAATTAGAATTTAGGAAAACTGATATCTGCCACCATGAACTTGACAGCTTCTTAATACTTAAAGATTTTTCTGATGAAATTGATGATATTAATGAAACAAAATATAAAAGATCATTGATACGTTTCAGAATCCACATTGTAACTAACCTTAAAAAACTACCAGTTGCCAAATAATATTGAAGTATTAAAAAAGAATATCTACAATAATATGAAAAGGCCATGAAATTACTCCTTCCTTTTTCAACTGCATATTAGTGTGAGGCCAGATTTTCATCATATACTTCAACCAAAATAAAGTACCACCAGATATTGAATAAAAAAAGCAGATATGAGAATATAGCTATCTTTGAATATGTCAGACATGAAAGAGGTTAGCAAAAATATAACAAAACAATACCACTCTTCTCACTGAAATCTTACATTTTGAAAAATATATTTTAAGTTAAAATGATTATGCTAACATATATTGGAATTATCACTTAAAAGAAATTAATGAGCATTTGAAAAACTCTCAGCTTTAACTTTAATGTAATAAATACACCTAGATAAAACCTCATAAATAAAAGATCTTTAGGGTCTTTAATATTTTCAGAGTGTGAAGTATCCCGAGATGAAATTAAGAAGTTGTTCTAGAGATATTCCTACATACATTACCAGGAGACATGTTCAAAAATACTTACAGCAGCATTGTTGATAGTAGCTCCATACTAGGAACCATCCCAAATGTATCATTATAAAATTGATCAATAAGTGGTATATTTACAATGAAATCCTGTATGGCAGTAAAAATTAATGATGTACAACTAGACAGCTTGGCAGAGATGACTAACAAATTGTTGAATGAAAGAAACAAGTTATAAAAGAATACATAAAATGTGATTCTACTTCTGTAGATTTCAAAACCTATCAGAATTAACAAATATTGTTTAGGGATGCATAGGCAATGACAACTACAAAATCCAGGATAGTGATTCTGTCTTATGGGAAATGAGGAATATAATTATATAGGTAAACATGAAAGGCAAACTTTTATTATTTTGAAATGTTCTATTTTTAAAATTTGATAGCAAGAACATGGATATTTTCTTTATGAGTATTATTTAAAATGTGGGTGTTTGTTTTATTATCTCTTAAATATGTATAATATAAAATATCGGGTGTTATGTATATCAGAGACTAAAATAATATCACAAAACACATCAACAAGAAAATGCAATTAAGAAGCATGACAAGAAAGATAATTGGACTGGTGATAATTTTACTTGTATATGTTACCTGCTGTGAAATTCAAATAGATTCAATAAGCTGTCAAAGTTTTACTTTTTTTTTTTTTTTTTGAGTTGGAGTCTCACTCGGTCGCCCACAATGGAGTGCAGTGGCCGCTCCGGCCACCGCAACCTCGACCTGCTGGGCTCCGGCAATCCTTCCGCCTCAGCCATCCGAGTAGCCGGAATTACAGGCACGCGCTACCACGCCCAGCTGATTTTTGATTTATTGTGGAGATGAGGTCTCACCAAGTTGCCCAGGTGGGTCTCGAACCCGCGGGCTCAGGCAGTCCACTCACCTCAGCCTCCCAAAGACGCGGGATTACAGGCTGAGCCACCGAGCCCGGCTAAACTTTTACATTTTTAAAAATAAAGCTGCAGTTTATTTTGTAGCAGTTTTCTATGAATAGCTCAAGAGATCTTTGTTCCCTGAGTTCTTGTTTGAAACCATTATTCTGCCCAATTTGCCTGGGTATAGGATACAGGGACTACTCCATGATATGCTGATATTAATACAATCCTGGAGAAATCAGGGCCTACTCTAATTGTTTTACGTTTATTTTTGAAGTTGAATAAGTGTACTGGGATGTAACTCAGTGCAGATTCATCCTGTATTAGTTTTTCTTAGGACAAAGAATAGTTCAATTTTGATCAGATTTTAGCCATTTTTATTTCTTGAATATTTTCTTACATTTATCCTAATGTTTTTCCTTCTTTTTCAATTATTTTGCTTCCATTCTTTGTGGACAACAATAATACATTATGTTGGATTTCTTTTCTTTGATCTTTTAAAATTCTATTTTCATTTTGCTTATTTTTCTTACTACTGCAAAAATTGTTTTTAACAGTTATCTTTTTTTGCTACCTCAGCATGTCCTGATGATGGTTTTATTTTTTCCAGTTATTTTTTCTGAAAGCTCATGTTTCTATCGCCTGTCTTCCCTAATTGCTTATATAGAGATTAAATTTTTGTTTTTATAAGATAATGGCTTCATTAAGTTTGTTCAAATTCATGTAACGTGTCTAATTTTATCTTTTCTACAGCAACTTTTTTTGTCAAGTATTCCTCATATTCTGTTGTATTTTCCTATTCTTTAAAAAAATTAATATGTTTGTAGATTAACTTCTTGTTTGTTTTGAATTGCACATCTTTGATAAGCTTGATTTTTCTGGATGAAGTATTTGTAAAAGGTTTGTGTTTGGTAGGGGCTAGAGCTGCTTTCCTAGTAAATAGTAATTTATTAACGATACAATATTTTATATGATTCAAGTTATTTAATCCTGTATTTCTCTATAAAATTGCTAGTGAGTCAGAATCTCCTTCTCACCTTTTCTCACTGAAAGACTGCTTACTACAAAAAAGCTTTGTGTGACTCTACATTAGACCAGCCTATTACTCTTCTTCTGACAACTAGAACAAGGGTGTATATTTTAACAGTTTGGACTGAACCCTTATTCTAGTTGTTCATATGAAGAGATTGTTAGTTTTGCCCCTCAGGTTGTCACACTTAAATTTGGAGAAACATGCTCTGCTCATTTTAGCTAAGATTTTCAATTGCTGGTGTCCTCTCAGTGTCTTTCTGCACTTTTCTTTGATTTAGTTGTATTCAGCCATCTTTCCACATACATTATGATATTGCACCTTAAGGTTTTTAGACATTTCCAACTTTTCATTAAATGTAGAGTTTGTGTTTCTTTCTCTCTCTTTTTTTCTTATTGCTTTTGAATGATATAGGGAAAAGGGGAAAACTTTTTACTTAATATTTTAGAAATAAATGTTTTTTAAACTTTTGAGATATGAACAGAAATAATAATATCTTGAGAGAAAAAATTTATAGATTTTTACTTGAATCTACTTAGAGATTTAGTTGAAAATAATTCTACATAAGTTATTTCCTGGGAAGCAAACAGAATGAAAACCCTATATTGTTTTAATAGATATTTTTGAGTATTTTGGCTTCATTTTCTAAAAAATTAAGATTAATTTGGGGTATTTGCTTTCAGGATTTTTTAGTTTTCTTTGCTGGTCTGGGTACTCTAATCAACTACAAATTTCTTTATCTCTGTCTGTCTCTCTCTTTCTGACTGCATTTGAGATTTTATTTTTATCCTACTTATAAGCTAATAAGTTACCTATTACTGTTGCGTGGATGTAGGCAAAAGACATGAAATTTCTGGGTCAGAGGCAAAGGATTTTATTACTCACAGTACAGCAAGCAACATAAAAGCATCCGCATATTTACACTGGTTTCCTGTGGCCCCAAATTCCACAGAGGTGACAGAATATGGCATGGGCAGTGGGTTTGTGTCACAACTGAGAAACAGTGAGCTTGGAGAATCTACCATTTTTACAGCAAGTAATAAGTTAACCTGGTCTTTGTCCAAGGGGAAATGTCACCTCATCTCTGTGTTACCCTGAGAAACGGCACGAGTAAAAGAGCAGGTGACTGGGGCCTTGCTGTCTTGGCACACCCAGCAAAACACTGAAGATCACAAGAGGACCAAGGAAGACTGTCTCTCCAAACATGTGTGTTTGTGTGTGTGTCTGTGTCTTTCTCTCTCTCTTTCTCTGTCTGTGTGTGTGTTCCTAAAACCTTCCACAAATGAGAATCAATTAGCTCTGTGTAATCTGAAATGTTTTACTAAACACATTAAACCAACAATGGAAATGTTCTCTTGTATCCCCTGTCATCCATTGGAGTGAGCCCAGGTTTGCCATTCTCTCCTTTGGTCTTGTTTTTGTTCTTCTTCTTAAAATTATTTTTGAAACTCAAAAGCAGAGAATTAGTTAATTTTCTCTCTCTCTCTCTCTCTCTCTCTCTCTCTCTGCTAAGTTCATGGCACAGTATTATCGTTAGTATCAGTCTAAGCAAGAACCCTTCTTATTTAATTTCTGTATGTATGTCTATATTTCTCTAATTCCCGTTTATCCCCTCCCATGGACAGCTACTCTAATAAATTTGATATGTATATTTGAATTCATATATATCCTTATAAAATATTATAGATTTTTTGGTATGTGTATGTGTTTACTTAAATTCTAAGTTTGAAAGTATTTCACATTTATAGAAAAGTTGCTGTAGTAGAAAGATTTCCCATGTGTCTTTTGCCCAGATTAAAAAATTATTGATATTTTGCAACACTTGTTTTATCTCTCTCTTTCTGTATTTGTACATATATTTTTTTTCCTGATATCTTTGGGAATAAGTTGTAGATGTTATGTCTCTTATTCCTAAATATTTCAGCAGATGTTTTCTAAGAACAAGGAGTGTTATCTTTTATAGTCACAGTACAATGATCAAATTAGAATACTGGACATTGATTACTACTATCTAATATATAGTCCATATTCGAATCCATTAATTGTCCCAGCAATGTCCTTAATTTCAATTTTCTCCCTAATCCAGTTTTCATTGCGTTTACTTGTGTCTCTTGAGTATTTAATCTGGAATAACTCCTCAGCCCTTCTTTGTTATTCAAGAGTATATAGGTAACTTTTGTATACTTATATGGTGTAGTACTGAAGACCTTGTTCCCTTTCTTAATTTTTTTTTTTTTTTTTTTACTGTTTTTGAGATCTACTCATATTTATGTGTAGGCTTCTGTCTTGTTTGTTACTTCTAACTTCTGGTTAGTATTCCTTGGTATACATCTGCCAAAGTTTACTTGTCCATTTCCCAGTGACAGACACTGGGATTGTCTTCAACTCTTTGCTATCACAAATAATTCTGCCACAAACATTCTCATATATATTCCCTTTCAGAACATTTCTGAAATATATCTGTAAGAATAGGCTTTTGGGTCATAATGTATCTGCCTATCTAATTTGACTAAGTTCTGATGAATTGCTCTCTAGAACAGCTGCCCTAACCATACTACAACTGTCATGCATTTAGATTCCTGTTTCTTTACATGAGTGCCAACACTTTCTCCTAGCTAAATTCTAATTTTTGCCAATGTGATGGTTTTAAAGTGACATCTTGTTTTATTTTCTCTGATAGCTAATGAGTTTCACTTGTTTTCCCAACATCTTCAATGATAGAGTTTCTTCAGGAGGGAACCTATCTTTAAAAAAAAAAAAAAAAGTATATATATTTATATTACTGTAATATATATATATTACTGAATAGTATATATACTATATATAATAGTATATATATTATATTATACTGACAAGTGTGTGTGTGTGTGTGTGTGTGTGTGTGTGTGTGTGTGTGTGTATATAATTCTGAATAGCCCCTAGAAGTATCTTTTAAAACTGATGTCATGAAGGGCACTTTGTGTCACTGCCACTGAACTACTTGACACTGGCAGATCATTTGGGGATTTCTTATATTTGAAATATTGGCTATAAAAGTGTATATCCTCTTTAGATGACTGAAACCTAAATCCTTAGACAACTATCTAAAAAGATTGTTGGTAGAAATAGAATTCAGGATTTTCTCCAGTTCATTGGTTTTGAAATCCATTTGCTTATATAATTCTGAAAGGATTTTTCAAAATCATGTACCTTATAGTATGTTTTTCAGTTGATATTTAAATTTTTTCCTTTTATGTCTTAGTAATTGGAAAGAATATAATTTCTAGATTATTGCAAATATTGGCATTTAAAAATAGAATTGTTATATCTATCCCTCAAATATATCCAATTTAAATGCCATGGCAAGTAGGTAACTATCATTAGGTGTTTAAAAAATGAATGAGTAGGTTCTAGTCAAAATTTACTTCTTTTTTTCTTTTAATTCAGTGTGCCCATTTTCTTCCAGAATTTTATCTTAATGTATACTTTAATATACCATAATATATTTTAAAAGATATTTTATGCTTGAGTATTTTAAAGTTACATGCTGTATTATATATTTCTGCATCAGACATGTAAATTAAAATTACATTAATTTTTTTGTGAGCATAAAGAAAATAATTATGTTCTTTTAGACTTAATGTTCATTACATTAAAACAATTATTAGTGATTGATTGGAAGAACACATACATATTATAAATTTTGGTAATTAAGTATATAAATAAAGTTTTTATTAGAAGATATGTCTTTAATTAGATGTATTTTTTCAATTATTGCATTCATCTCTGTATTGCTAGAATAAGGCAGGATTTCAGCATCAATTTGATTCCTATATTTTGTTTCTATAGATGTGAATGATGAGAAAATTTGTTCACATAGAAGTAGTCAGGGATAAAAGGAATTTATTATAGAAATATTACTCAGTTCTTTAAACTATTTTTGAGTTATTGGACAAAATATAACCATGGTAATCTATCACCAAAGAATAGTTTTTAAATTTATCAGCTGTTACTTTGATTATATCCTCCTGAAACTTGATGAAAGTAAGGAATTGGAAACCACCTGTTATAGTTTAATTACAATCAATCATTGAAAGTCATTATCTTGCCTTAATTCTGACACAGATGTTTCCAGTTGTGTCTTTTCTTGGCATCCATGCATTTATACTCCACAATGTACTATTGTAAAATTATGGGGAGATGAAAGATATGCCTTTCTTTTGTAAGATAGAAAATATGATTTTGAAAGTAGAACCTTGACTTTTTCTTTTGGAAAAGAATAATAAGAAAGTTGAGGGTCTCAAAACTGATACTATTAAAATTTCCTATATGTGCCTTAATAAAACACAGGGGTATGTATAAGATTGCTGCTAAAAAGAAATAATATTTTTAAAGCTATAATTACTTGAAAAGAACTGTGGCAGTAACAACATAGTAGCATCAACTTTTGAGAGAAATAAGTAATGCTAATTTTACTGAAGTATACATTTACACTACTGAACTTTTTGTGTAAATTTGTAATTGATTGTTCTGACAATACATGTCTAATTCAACACACTTGAAACTTCACTTGCACATTTCTAGAAATCCATTCAAGGAGGCTAAGTATTCAAGGAGGATGCTGAAGTCAAACTACAACATTAAGTATTGATGTTCTTGGAAGGTTATTTGGTGTTTTAATTTAGGACTCTGGATGCTCTCATACACTTCTCTTTCTTTATATTGTTTCCTCCACCTGAATTACTAGCTCCTGCTCCCTGTCCATCTTATGTGGACATATTATGTCTTCATTACACTGCTTTTTATATTATACTATGAAGGTCAAACTATTCTACTTCTTAAACATTTGACCAATCTAATCCCTGTTTATTTAGTGCCCTAGACAGAACACCATCATTTCTCAGTTGATAATGATCTTTTGACTACTTCCCCTGGCTCCATTCTAATCCCATTCTACCATGGATAATTACCTAATATGCACATCAATTTCATATTCTCTGACTCAGAAATCTTTAGTTGTTTATACTAACAAATCTTTCATGTTTTCACATTGCCAAGAGGACAGATATTAATGCTTACTTTTATTTATCTTGTTCTTATCTATTCTCAGCTACCTTTCCAGATTTTTTTCTCCAGCAACTATCTTCTGTTTTATACTCTAGTCACATTTCCTTGAACATGTATCATGGTGCATTTATTAGAATGTCACAATGGACTCATAACTTTGTTTTTAAGCACTATTCAACCTAAACTTATGGCTACTTGTGAGGAAAGGTTAAAATGTATTTATATGCAATGAGTATATTCTTTTTAGAAAAATTTTTTTATCATTGAAATGTGTTTTTAGATCACATTTTAGCACTAAACATAGCTATATGAGAAAAAAAACTTTGAAAAATGAAGGGAGGCCATAAAAAAGAAAAAAACATAATTTTTAAATGTATCAAGGCTTATCAAAAGGTGTTTTGAAAACACACATACACACAAACATGTGTATTTAATTCTCCTCTATCAGTATTAATAAGAAAAAGAACTGCTATGTTTGGCCTGTAACCTAGAACTCAACGGATCATAGCTAGTTTTTATAATTCCCTTTTGTATTCAGCATAGTGAGATGGGATGGACACTAATATGTTAAAAACCAGGTCCTACTAACAACCTCAACACTTATGAATTGTATGATCTTTAACAGGTCATTTATCTTTGCTAAATCTCAATTTTTTCATCTGTAAAGCAAGGATTAGTATATATTCTACTCAATAATAGATTGAAACATATGAGATAACAGGTGAGAGTATATTATAAATTTAAAGAGATTTAGACATATGTTGTATCACTGGTATATTACTTAGTCTCTTTAATCCTGTACTTCTTTAGAGGATCTGGCCTATCTTGATGGATGGCATATGTTGATAAGGCTAATAAATGGCCACATAAGGAAATAAAGGATGTGTCGGGAGTTTGCTTTATTTTTTTTTCTTATTTCTTTCTTTTATGTTTCTTCCTCATTAAAATAGTTTTGGTATGAACCATGATGGAATTGGAAATTCTTGTGGGACGAAAGGTCATGAAGCAGCAAAACTTATGGCAGCTCACATTACTGCAAATACCAATCCTTTTTCCTGGTCTGCATGCAGTCGAGACTACATCACCAGCTTTCTAGAGTAAGTAATCTCTGGAGAGTGATGATGAATTGCTCCAAAAGTAAGCCATTGGTATAAGCCGAATATGTACTGCTTCAAACTTTGCATAATGAGTAACTTTTAGGACCCAGTGATACCTCAGTTGTTCCACAAATACCTTATTTAATATATCATTGTGGCAAGTTTTTTTCTTCAAATAGAACTTATTGAGTAGATTAGAGGAAGTAGAGCAAGGGTCTAAGTGGGGCTGATGATGTGAGTGTTACGGTTGTTCAATAAATGGGAAACAATTTCAGAAAGCATTTAGACTTACATAATTTAATATAACATAAGCCAAACTTTAAATCAGTGATTATGTATTTCCTTTTGTTACTGAAAAAACTGAGTTCTATAGAAGAGCCAAAGTATCTAATAGTAACAAACAACAACAATGACAAACCAAACACCCAAGAAATGAACACTTTATGAAAAAGATTTGTCTTTGAAAATTATTGTGACCCTTTTTTTCTAAAGTTTGAGAATTTTTGTTTTTTGTACTTTAATGTATATTCCAAAAGTATAGTTATCTAAATGTGAAGAATGTAAATTAACTCAGGTATAACTATGTTTAAGAAAGCAGATGTTCTTCTGCATCTCAATTGCACTGGGCTTCAGAATTGGATTTTAGAAACTGATGGACTTGGTTCTCACTTTCTAATGGTGTGACTTTGGGCTTGTTACTTACTTTGTCTAATCTTCAATTTCCTAATTTGTTAAATGAATTTGACATAATACTTACATAATCAGATATTATGCATATGATTATATATCATGCTATAATGTATATAAAGCATTTAATAGATAGTCATTAGGTAGTAAATATTATAATTTTAAATGATATCAATATTTCAGTTCTTCACTGCTCTACTATTATGTTTAGCTGTTTTGTGCCATATTGTTCGTAGGGAGGAGAGTTTAAATATTATGTGAAGAAGTGAGGCATACATAAAATACAAAGCAATGGAAATTATTTTTAAAAATTGACTTTGTTCAAAGTTTATGTTAACAGAATTATATTGCAAAATTTTAAAAATTCATATGTTACAATGGGTAGCATTATTCATTAAAATTTTCTTCGTATCTACTAATAGCCAGATTATATATTTTGAAAACTTGTAATTAAATATTTTTAAAAGCCCCTAAACAAGAGATTTTAAATTACCTAGCACAATGCTTTACTCAAAAAACAAAAGATAAATGTTCAAAAACGGCTCTTTTAAATGAATTAATGTAATAATAAAGTTGAAGGAATTAATTTATTTTGAAGGTAGTTCTTCCGATAACCATATTATAACCTAACAATTTTATGTCTTAGTAATAGATAATATAACACTTTACTTGCCTAGTGTATAAACTGACTGAAGTGCTATAAATAGGATAGACCACGGAGAATTTGTTTGACATCTTTTGGTAGTTTTTAACACAACACACTAGAGCCATCATTTTCTGAAATGGTTTTAATGAGATTATTTAGCTAAATTTTAAACATTGTTGAAGATCTACTCTCCCTAAAAATCAAGACAGATCTGGCATTTCTCCCTTCATTTGGCTCTATTATAATATATATAATAGAGACCTAGGATCTGTCACCGGAAAGACAAACTGTGTAACATGCTCAGTATTCCTGTGCATTTTTGATGGCTGCCGTTTTCTTGTTTTTTTTTTAAAGTACCATTTTCTTTTCTCCTCTATCCTGTTTCTGTCCCATTGGTTATTGCACAGCTCATGTCTAGTACCACCTCTGTATTGCAAATATAAGGAACAGTTTTGATCTCTTGCCAGATCTTGTCTAGTTGAAACCATATTAAGGCTGTTAAGACACTCTAAAAGGGAATCTCTAAGTTACTGGTAAAATACAGTTAAGAAATCACCACTGGTTTGGTGAGGGATGTAAAATTATCGCTAGTCGCAATAAAGTGTTTCACTGAGTTAAAAGAATTAATACAAAAAGCATTATTTAAACTTTGTTGCCTGTTTGCATTTTGTATGTGTAAGCATGATTAGTGTTGATGGGGTTCTAATGGGCTTATTTATCCTGTATTTGTAAAAATATTTCTCTTATGCATCCTCATGGGAATGCTCACAAAGTTAAAACCATTAATAAAAGATAGATGTGAAAGATAATGGGTAGGGATTGGGGGAATGTTGGCTTTCCCTGCCCCCTTTACTAATAAACTAAACAAATCTGATTATAATCTTACCAAGGAATAAAGGGTTTTTAAACACATGGCCCTTTTTAAAGGTCAATTCACTGGAGCACAAAGACATAATAGTAACTTTCTTGAATTTCTTTGTTCCTTTTTATTAATGCAGTGAACTTAATTGCTTTAACAGCTATGCATGATATTTTTAAAAATCCAGTGATATTTTGATCAGGGATTGAGGTTACAGTTATGTTTTATAGTTGGCTCAAAAAGGCTCATAACATTTTATTTTAGCTTCTCTTCTCAAGAAAAAGAAGTCTTGAAAGATGAATTGTTTAGGAACTGCAGCCCAGCCAACAAAACACATACCTTTCTCTACTTAGTGACTGTATAGGCCAAAGATGATGGTGAATTTTAACAATGAGCTTTCTATGATTTATAGAGATTCACTATTCACTATGTTTAACTGAAAACAATTCCATGGCCTTTAAATGCCAATAGAATACAATCTCTTCGTGTCATTCTGAAACACTAGGTGCTATTGATCAATCAGGAGATGGTGTTTACCAACTCCCAATATTTTTTTTCAGATTTCTTAAACTCGGTGATTCAATAAGTGGTTCATGAATCGCCCAGAAGCCGTCCTGATTAAATAATAAAGAACCCATTTCCGTTAAAATGGACGTGTTATGCCAGCTTCTGATGTTTTCCGACGACGGCTTTGCAGGTAGTGTCTTCCCTATCTGCCTGCGGGACTTATTTATTTATTTATTTAGAAAACAGAGAAAGGTGAACCTGGTATTATGGCTCTCACTCGTTGATAACTATGGGCTAATTTACCAGGCAGTGGAAGGCAGCCAGAAGTAATTTAAACCAGTTTTTCATATATTTTCCACCGCTTAGCAATAGTACAGAGTAATTTCATATAGTTTTCAAAAATTATGGGGGCTCTGTGAATCAACTCTTGCTCTATTAAAATTAAAATCTGTTAAATTGTTTGAACTATCCAAGATTCATAGAAAAATTTCCTGCAGTTCCAAATTAAATACAAAGTAGCCATTTTCACTTAAAGGATAGAAGATGAATGCATTAAGAAAGGCAAAGTTATGGTTGAAATTAAATTAAGAAAGGTGAGAGCAGAGCTACAAGGGAAGTGATAGGATTAATAGGATGACCAAGGTGATGACATTTCCTCTCTAGCAATTGCCTTTGAAGGTCAACATGAATCTATTAGATAGAAAATAATCTTTATAGATGGAGCCTTTTTTAAAAAATGTAGAATCCAAGAAAGAGCTTGGCAAAACAGGTTTCTCCTTCTGTTTATCTGATACAATTGGGGAACCTTGCTCTAGCCATAAATGGCTTTGAGTCATAATTATCTATGGGGGGAGAAAAAGTATACCACTCTCAATACAGTATTTGTATCCTGGAAGTTTCAAGTTCAATTATATTCAAGCATCCCAGTCATACAGAGAGTGAGAGAAAAAGGTTTGACTTCAGAAGATAATATATTGTTAATTTCACAAGGATTGATAAAGCAGTTTATGAGAATGTAGTAGGTAAGACACTTGACTTGCTATAGATGATATGAACCAAATTCTTTTTTGCTAAATTTATGTGAATCAGGACAACTTAATGGAATATAAATAGGAGACGGCATTAAATGTTAATTTTTTGTTGTTGTTAAGAAATGTGTAAGGTTATATAGAAGGATTTATTTTTTAGATTGACCCACTGTATTATAGACTGAAGGTCTATCCTTTGTAGTATAATTATTTTAGTGAAAATAAATCTAAAATCACATTTAGGAATATATTTTCATGTGCTCTGGAAACAAAGCCAGAAGTGCATATTTTGCATAGGGATCTGTAAATTTTAGTCAAAGACTGAACTCTGGCTCATATTCCTATATTCAAGGCTAATTTTTGGACTGTGTAAATAAGACCTCTCTAAATTGAAAGTAGAATACATAAAATATGACTTCCCCATCATGCTGCAAACATTTCTGGAAATGTAAATATACTTTGATTTATGATGATTTTTCATAATCAAGGAAGCAGCATATTCTTACACTAATATATATGTTTTTGCTTGGTCTTAGAAGCATAAACATGGTATGCATCTGTAGTTCCAGCTACTTGGAAGGCTAAGGAGGAAGGATTGCCTGAGCCTAACAGGTTGAGGCTGCAGTGACCATGAGCGTGCCACTGCTCTCTAGCTTGGGAACTAGTGAGAATCCAACTCAAAAAAAAAAAAAAAAAAGAAGCATAAGCAAAAGAAGAGTCTATAAATTCAATAATTATCTATATTGCTGTAGATATTAACTAAGGTTGCATTTTTAGTTGTAAAATATATGCTACTAGGGAAATAATCACAGATCTACTTTTTATATAGAGAATTTTGCCCTGGACAAGTATATCAATGCTTAATAATAGTAAGTTGTAACATCTCATACATTAAAACCAGCAGTATTCTACATTTAATTTATTAATGAATATGGTTTATAATTTTTGAGTGGAAATACTTGCATATGACACCAAGGCACAAACCATTTATATTTAAAAGTATAAATTGATAAGAAAATTTTAGAAGATTTGTATATAATATCACTGTAGTACTATTCTTATTTTGATAGTAGTATAAGTAACACTAAGGTTCACATCATAAGAATTGTATAGTTGTATCTCAATTACATAGAATTCTAGATTAAGTAAAAATGTCCCATAACTGCAATTTTTTAAATAAGATAATTGCAAAGTACATGACAATAATTTATATCTAATACCTTATGAAAGGAAAAACATTTTCACAGTTATTGTATACCAGGAAATGTACAAAATATGTTCACAGCGTAATTTGTAGTTTAGAAATGGAAAACAATCCAAATGTTAATTAATTGAGGAATGGTTAAATAATTATGGCATAGTATTAAATGGAATATTAAAGAACAATAAAAATGAACAAGCTATAGTTATACACATCAACACAAAGTATCTCATATTTGCAGTATTGAGCAAAAGGATACAGTCACAAACAAAATCCTACAGTATGACTACTTTTATATAGAGTCCAAAAACAGGCAGACGAATAATCGGAAAGTAAAATTATCAAGAAAAGCAAGGAAATAATTATTATAAAAAATAAGAGTATTAGTTACCTCTTGGGGAAAATAAGTGATGTGATTGGAGTTGAGCACTTGGGAATTTTATTAGGAAAAAAAAATAAGAGAAAGCACTTCCAGGATCCATCTCTCAGATCCATGTCTTCTACCGTCTGCACCTATATGTGTAATATTTCATAATGGTAATGGATGACTCAGTGGCACAGAAATATCCAGAATTATCATTTTAAAGATTAATTAATAATAATGATCAACTTTACTTACTTGAAAATGGCAAGAAAGTAATAGACAAATTTTAGTAACATTATACAAAAAGCATTTTTGTTGCTTTACCCTCAGTGAAGAATGAAAATATGAAAACTACTCCATGCCTCAAATATACTGTATATACCAGATATAGTTACTGGGAGGAAAATATACTATACATGTAATAAATATGTATAGAAATGTAGAAACAATTCAAATCAGCCTTGCAGATATCCTCACACTTGCTTTACCAAAAGGCATTTGACTTGTAAGCATTGCTAATTTGTACAAATATAGCCAAACCTATTTCAAAAGGCCTTTGTTGATTCGATGTTCCTAAATACAGGTTCATTTTTAAAAGATCCATATGGTTTTCCCTTATATTTTATTTCATATGGTGTTTTATTCTTCTGTAAAAATATACTGTAAAAGGAGAACAAGACTTGTCTAGACCACATTAATACAAAGCAATAGGTGCTTCCAAAGAACCGAAGCAAAAATACACTTTTGGGATAAACTTGCTCAGAAGAGTTTTGGCCATAGGTGCCCGTGGTACAAAGCATTCTTGGTCGTCCATAAGCCCTTGCAATGATCATCTGAAAGTATACAAACCATGATTAGAAGATCGTTAATGCCTTGAAAAAAGAATTTTAAATGAAGTAACTATTCTTGCTTCCTTCTGGGTTAAGCTGATTTTCAGTTTGCCATCAGGAAAGTATTTTTTTCCTTAGGCTATCTAGAACTCTTTTTGGGGGTCCACATAGTTCTTCCTCTAAGTTTCTAGTTTAATTTCCTGTATTTCTAAAATTAATTATATTAATCATTTTTAATAGATTCTAAGTTGGTATCACTTGGGTGCATACATATCCTACACTTTTTTGTTATGCCTTTGGCAAATATTTTTTACCTACAGGATCCTGTATTTCAGTACACAATTATAAATGTTTCCGTAGATTTATAATAGTGCTTAACTTCTTACTTTATTTTTATTACATGTTTAATTTATTTCCTTAAAATATTAATGATTATATTGTAGATAAAGAGGAAACAAATACTTTTTGTTTTGTTTTTACTTTATTTTATTATAAAGATGTGGGATTAGGTACCTAAGTAATATATGTGCAGGTAAAGTTTGGGCCTCCAGCTGGTCTACACTTTCCCTGGTACTCCAGTAGCACAAGGGGAGGATTAGCAGTCATAGGACACTGCCGGGGGTGGAGGGTGCACATAGCAACTTGAGACAAATAGTTTGGAAGGAAAATTGGGGAATGAAACTTATTGCCATCTCATCAATATTCATATTATCAAAATGGTCTTTCTTTTTCCATTATACTATTCAAGATGGTCTCTTTATCATTAACCTTAAGATACAGAGGGTGCCAAAAAATGTATACACATTTGAAGAAAGGAAAAAAACCCTGTATTAAAATTTTAATACTCATTATATACTGATAACAAAAGATGAATACAAGTCATGTTTGACTTATGCAAATACAAGAAGTGCTCAAAGTGGTTACCATCAGCATTCAAACACTTCTGATTATGGTCTGAAAGTAGATAACATCTCTTGAAATGTGTACACATTTTTTTTGGCACCCTGGTATAATTCCAAATTTACTAGTGGAATTACATTTGCTGAAAGTTTGCGTGTCCATGTAGATTAAAGATATTTTACATAATAAAATAAAAAGTACTTGGTATTTAAAAAATTTATCTAGAAATAATTTTTTCTTGCTAAGGTACATGTCAACTTATAAAAGTAAAATAAAAAGGAAATAAAAAATATTCTGCTATGAAAATTGGATAGCTGGGTGAAAACAGGTTGTTCTCTGTTAGCTGGATACCTTGAGCAGTACAAGTGAAATGATTGTAACAGCCAATAGTAAAATCCATCTATATTAGTATCATATTTAATATTTCATCTAATTATTTTTATTGATAAAAAATTAGGAGTACAAAGAAGAAGACAATATTCTGTCTCTTTGATCTTTGGATCTATATTACCTTAGGAATAATATGATTCAATTTTTTTAAGGTATTAATTTTCTGCTGTGCAAATATACATTGGTATATAACAAATTGACTTTACATTTTAAGAATATAAGAATTTTTAAGTGAAATATGAAACTCAATATGAAACTCATTGTTATACATAGTTCTCACTTATCTATAAATGAAAATTTGTACTGTTCTAAATAACAGTTGAGGAACTTCTACTTGTGAAATAATTTTCCTTTGGCAAAGTGGATGGAAAAGATTTAGGAAAAAAACACACACACACAAGTGCTGGCACAATGGACAGGAATGTCGGAAAAAATTTTTAAATGTTGGCATAGGAATTCTTTAAAAATTCTAACTTACTCACATGTGAAATGAAAGTAAGAAAGCATCTGTCCTATTTTATGCACACTGACTAAATAAAAGTGAACAATTATATATAGCAAAGTTTAAAGCTCTTTAAACTAAGGTATTCTGTCTGGCTTTTGGCGATCTTTATGTTATTCGTTCCAATGAATTAAAATATTATGTTTGAGTACAGGCATACTTTGAAAAGCAGAAATTATAGAGAGAAGAGAACATTCTCTTTTCCAATTCTTATGACCCTAGATGAAATATGAAATTTTTGAGAGAAGACTAAACACTTCTAATATACTTGAGAGGAAAACTTTGGACCCTAGCCTCATCTGTCATTCATCTTCATTTATTAATGAAATATTTCAAGAGCCTATGGACATGTCTTGCTGCAGCATCTATTGTTCTGCCCAAGGTGAAAATGTATGAATTAGGTCTTTAAGGATTGCAGCCGTATTTTTTTTTTAATTATTCTGCATTTCATGTTTTTAACTCTACTACCAGATGTGGTTATATTTTCAATGAAAACAAACAAGAAGCTTAGAGCAATATGAAATTCTGTTTTGATTCCTTCAGAAATTAGTTTAAATTAAAGGCCAATGTGACATGTCCAGTTTGTTGTCCGAGATGCTTTTATTGTGTCTTGGTGGTGAAAAAAAACTATTTGGAGCTCTTATTCAGTAAAGCTATTCTACTTTGTAATGTAATTTTTTATTGGGGGAATGTATGGTTTTTCATGCGTCAAGTTGTTAAAACAGAGTTCAACACATGGTTTCATAATTGTGACTGAAGTAGTCCATAGAGTGCCTAATTTCCTTTGATCCTTTATGTTGAACAGTTCAGGCCGTGGTACTTGCCTTGATAATGAGCCTCCCAAGCGTGACTTTCTTTATCCAGCTGTGGCCCCAGGTCAGGTGTATGATGCTGACGAACAGTGTCGTTTCCAGTATGGAGCAACATCCCGCCAATGTAAATATGGGGTAAGAAGTCTTAATCCTTATGTTTAGTCATTAATATGTGTTCTTTCATGACACAGATGTTAAAATGAAATTATTATGAGCATAGTTTGCCTCCAGTACATTTTTAAATATAGCTTTTTTTGATCTCATTTGTATATGTATTTGTAAATGTTTGAATAATCTAAATTAGACAAGTTTCAAATTTCTTGTAAGAGACGCAGACAGAATTTTAATAACTTTTAATGTGCTTATTCTTTAAGTCTTGAGTTTACAATGCCAACTTTATTTTATCTTTTGAAATGTTAATGATTTGTTTAGTTAGTTAGTTAATTTTATTAATATCATTTTTTTGAGTGAGAGTCTCACTCTGTTGCCCAGGCTAGAGTGCAGTGGCACACTCATGGCCACTGCAGCCTCTACCTGCTGGGCTCAGGCTATCCTTTCACCTCACCCTTCCAAGTAGCTGGAACTACAGGCACTTGCCACCATGTCTGGCTAACTTATTTGATTTATTATAGAAATGAAGTTTTGCCAAGTTGCCCAGGCTGGTCTCGAGCCCCTGGACTCAGTCAATCCTCTCACCTCTGCCTCCCAAAGTTCTGGGATTACAGGTGTCAGCCACCAAACCCGACTATTAAGGGTTTTAAAATCCCTCTCTACTCTCCTTTTCTGATACTTCTGATACTGGGCCAAAGGGAATTTGTGCGTTGGGTAGATGCCTTTAATTTAACTTGCTAGTACTAAGTCATTTCACATTGCTTCATCCATTGCTCACATTCTAACACGGCAACCAAGCAAGAACAAGATAACGTGAACCCAAAAAGTGAAAATTGCTGTGAAAAAAATGTATATATCATAATTTACTCTACATGTCTGCCTTAAAGAAAGCCAGTTTCTATATCAGAAAAATGTATAAAAATTCTTTTTAAGTTTCATAGAGCAAGATTTTAGTGTCTAGTATAGAGACATGTTCATAGTAGGAATACACTATAAACATGTTAGATGAAAAACTAGGTTTAAAAAAAATGTCAAATTGTTTGCCAAAAAATATTCAGGCTTAAAAAATAACCTGGTTCCTACCTTTGTACAAATAACCTTTAGATCTCTATTTAAAAATAATGATAAAAGAACTTAGGTTTTAAGATATTTAAGACTAAATGATATTCTCATTGTACTGTCCCGATTTAATTATTCTTCTTGGGTACAGTACAAAGGGAAGTTTTTTTTTTTTTTTTTATGTCTCTTGGGTTACAAGTATATTATTAGTCTTAGTAGGCTTTGGCAGCATATTTTTGCACTAGATTTAAAGACTGTTTGTGATTATCTGGATATGTGAATCCTTGAGTAAAACTGGCCTTTCCTGTCTCTTTGTAAAGAGACTTTTATTTGTATGTCTGTATGGTGCTAGTTTCTTTTGTTCTTATATTGTTTATCCCTCAAAAGAAGTCAAGCAAACTTTATAGTCTTTGTATATACTTGTGTATTCATAAATTTAAATTCTTTGTCAATTGAGATTAGAGATTTTCTGTTAGATTATTCTTAACCATGTCTCTCATTTCTTTATTAGCAAATGAAATTATTAATCTGTATTTTAGTTTTTCTTGGAAATTGGGTTTTAACTCTACCTATAAATGTCCATATTGGATAATTTATGTTAGCAGTTGGACAGAATCTATGGATGCGATTTTTTTCTTTCTGAAATAATTTGTTTAAAAATTGACTTAATTCTCCTCGCTGTATCTGTATATTTCATTCAGTTCAGACTAATTGAATTGAAATGAGATAAATAGTACAAAACTATACATTTTCAGTCTATGCTCTTCATAGTCTGCTTTTAGATTCTTTTTATTTTTTTGAGTCAGAGTCTCACTCTGTCACCCAGGCTGGAGTGCAGTGGCACACTCACAGCCACTGCAGCCTCCACCTGCTGGGCTCAGGCAATCCTTCCACCTCAGCCTTCGAAGTAGCTGGAACTACAGGCACCAGATGTGGTTATATTTTCAATGAAAACAAACAAGAAGCTTAGAGCAATATGAAATTCTGTTTTGATTCCTTCAGAAATTAGTTTAAATTAAAGGCCAATGTGACTTGTTCAATGTGACGCCCAGCTAATTTTTTGATTTATTGTAGAGATGGGGTCTCACCAAGTTGGTCAGGCTGGTCTCAAGCCTGTGAGCTCAGGCAGTCCTCTCATTTCAGCCTCCCAAAGTGCTAGGATTATAGGCGTGAACCACCACACCTGGCTGCTTTTAGATCTTAATAAGTCTGAAATAGATATGAAATAAAATTAGAATCGTTGGGACAATACTTTAGTATGTTTCGAAACTATACAGTTTCATGTATTTTATTATGAACCTTTTCACTTTGATTTGCAGCAAAATGATGGTTTCCTTAGACTCATGTACTATATGAAAATGCATATGCTATTTTTTAGGCAATATATTACTGACAAAGTTTATTGAATCATAATAGATTCTTTACAATCACTCTCACCTCTTGAACTTGTGCTTGAAAGATTGGGTTTATACAAACCTACACTGGATTTTATCTGGTGAATCCCTAAGGTTTTAAACTATTCTAAATACAACTTCAGAAAACAAAAGTGGGTTTGAAGGTCAGAGTCCAGTTAGATTATCAAGCAATGCTTCAGATGGTAACTGAAGGGAAAACCAAACCAACTCTGATTTAGGTAGCTGAGTGTAGAAGTCAGACTGTAGCCGAAGAAAAAAACAAACCAACCCTGATTATGTAGCTGTCTCAATGTAGAATGTTGCAATGAATACTAAATACAGTTGCTGTAGACTTAGAAGAACACTAGCCTTTGCAGAGGAGACACATCTGGTATTGAAGAATCATGAAATGATTCCTCTTTCAACTAGCAGGTCTCTAATACTGTAGGGAAGGTTTTAAATAACTACAGAATGATCAGCTTTCTATCTCTTCCACTTTTATTATTATGTAGTCTTTGGTGGGCTACCAATGATTATATCTGTGGTTATGAAAAGTCTTGCCTGAATGCTAAGTGAGTAGGTTCATTAATACATGTATTAACTATGTTTGGAAACTTACATGAAAATTTTTACGCTATTTTACTCAGAGAAACATTTTTCACTATTACCCTTGCATATCGTCTATTATTTTCAGGTCTTCTTAAGTTTCAACAGAAGTTGTGAGGAGATTGTAATGATTATAAATTCAAAGAACAAGATAGTACAGTATAATATGCAAAGTAATATAGTTGTTTAATATAGTAACCTATAAGTGATATATACTTTCTAGTATTTACATGGTGACTTTTTTCTGAAATACTTCAGATTACATTGATACAAATAATAATTATCATATTATTTTTATGCATAAGGGAACAAAACATACAGAATATGATGTACCTACTTTAAAGCAAAAAAATGTCTAAATCTGTCGATTCTGTTTTCTACTATATATGGTACCTATATTAATAAAGCAAAGGTAGCAGATGTATTTTGTTTCAAAAGACACTTGTTACTCAATTTTATCAAATAATATCTGTTCTAAAAATTTTCTCAAAACTTCCCACCTTGTCCCAGTCTTTTTTTAGGAGAGAGGTGAACAGGAGACCCCCTCTAAAATTATTCTGTGGAATCATAAATTCTCAGGCGTCTGAAACCTTGAGTCTTGGATTTGAGTGGATTTATTTCTCTTACCTTATATGAAAATATAGGACTGCTTCAAGATAAGATGCAAATACAAGCAAGCAGCATGTAAAGCTTGATTCCTAGTAGATCATCTAAAAATATCTGCTAGCTATGTTAGTAGGTTTCTAAGGGGCCTTGGATGACTCTTAGATAAAATACATTGTGAATAAATAGCAATATCAGTATGTTCAAGTAATACCTTTTTTTTTTTTTTTTACCTATTTTAAGTAACAAACTCCTGTAAAACTATAGAACCTGTGTCTCACTTCTCTTCTAGCTTCCACTAGTCTTCTCTTCCTTATTAGAAACAAATTATAAAAAACTGGATTAATTAAAAGCATATTTCAGTAATAAGTTTAAACTTAGGAAGGAAGTCTTTAATGAGCATATATAACATGGGGGCTGTAGGTGATCCTTTGCTTCCCAAAAAGCACAGATAGATTCAGGGCTCAATCTCAGACTTAGCTCTTTATTTCTTTATTCTGTCACTTTAAATAATATTCCAAACATTGTTTTTAAATACACTTAATAGTTAAGTATAGGATAATCTCCAGTACATAATTTACTGTTAACCATCAAGAGATGATTATTCGTATATATAGATTTAAGACCAAAAAAGTGAGAAATTTTATAGACATTATAGCTTTGTTTAATTTCTAGAGAATTTTTATTATCTATGTAGTTAGTCACTGTTTACACAGACTTAAGGGTTAGCATACAATTGCATAACAATTTTCTGTACATTGTTATTACCTATTTTAAATGCAGAACTGAATAATGCTTTATCAACCATAAATGGGAACACATGCTCTAATTCATGCTTCACAATAGAACAGAATATTTTAAATTTTAAAGAAGTACACCATAAACTATTACCTATGACATGAAATTGACCATTGACAGAGTTTACTTAGTCTTGTGCACCTTTTTTGGATGAACAGTAGTTAAGTTGTTCTATAAACTTCAGGGAGTAAGAGGGGATGACAAGCATACCAAGTGCCTTTCATTTGCCTATCATCTGTCCTCCATGATGGCATTTCTGTATAGCTGCTAACACTGGTACTGCTTTAGGAGAATCTGAACTTTTGCATTTTGGGGAGCATATTAAGATATTGCAGGAGTCACATATTGACTCAATCTTACTCTTCAGTTGCAGCACAAATGCAGTCTCTCTACAGACAGGCCTTCTGTGTGATCATTCTCTATGACAAGTCTTTTCCCAGTCACTCTTTTTCGCTGCTTATTTTCTTTATATCACTTATTATAACCCATAATCATTTTGCTTATTTGATTACTTATTATTTAAATGTGCTCTTCGAGATGAGGCCTTTCCTGACCACCTTACTTAAAATTGTGTGTGCACGCGCGCACGTGCACACACACACACACACACACACACACACACGCCCCACAATTCCTATAATTTTCCTTGCTTTATTTTTCTCCTTTAACAGTTATCATTTTCCGACATACTGCATATTTTTACTTGTTTATTGCTACCTTCCCCACTAGAATCTATTATTTGAGGGCAGAGATGTCTGTTTCATTCACTGCTGCATCCCCAGCACCTAGAACAATGCCTGGCTTGTAGTAGGGGCTCAATAAGTATTTGTTAAATGATTGAACAAATTGATAATTGTAGTGGAAGTGTAATTTCCATGAGGGAAAGGATTTCATCTGACTTGATCATGGCTGTTTGTAGGAACTAGCTCAATGCCTGACTCATATAGGAGCTTGGTAATTATTTGATAAATAGATGGGTGAGAAGAGTTATCTAGTGAAGAGATAGATAGTGAGGAGAGGATCCTTGTGAAGACCCTGAGGCTGAGAAGGTCAGTCTGGCTGATCCTTTGAAAAAAACAGGAGAAGGCAGGAGCCAAGTGTGACTGCACCTTAGAAGCCATGTTAAGAATTCTAGATTTTTATCTTAAAAGCAGTGAGAAGCCATTCAGGTAGTTTTAATGAATGAAACAAAGAGAACTTATTGATATGCAGAAAATAACAGAATTTCTAAGGCATATTATGTCTTATGAAACCAATTTAATTCTGTAATCTGGAAAAGCCATGTTAGAAAATTAAAGGCTTTTGTAAAGTGATCTGTGTTTTCTTTTCCCTTTTCTCTTCCCCTCCAAACATACCCCACAAAGAGTACTAAAGCAGCTCTACCACTGATGATACTATACTGTGGCAATGCCCTTGCTTTTCTAGGTAAAGTAAATTCATTCTTTTTTTTTTTTTTTTTACTAGAAGGTGCTGCACCATAACTCTGACATGAGATAAGTGGAAGTGTTTATGTGTAAAGGTGTGTGGGCTCTATAACTTTGACTTTATGCTTTCAGAATCCCTGTGTGTTGTGATGGAAACATAAAACAACATATGAAAAGAAAATATGATATAACTTTGGAAACTTTAATACTTCTTATTAGTTTTGAATCTTTCCAGGGATAATTTATTTGTGGCAAGGGCTATATTTTACTTACAGATAATCAACTTTGAAAGTTTTCTAGGTACCTCAATTAAATGACTAATGATAGAATAACCTTCTCCAAATGATTGGAACATATTTGTTTAAGTGATGAGAGATTATTAAGGTTTAATATTAGAAATAAAAAATCAAAGGTTTGGATTTGACTTATAGTAAGAAATATAGGCAGTTTGAATTCTGCACATTTTTTCAACTAAAGAAATCTACTCAGTAGGTCAATTTATTGTCAAAGGTAAGCATATAATATAAATAGGAGGTAGTATGCATTATTTTGTTAACATATTAATAATCATAATAATGCCATCAAACTATAAAACTCTTTGCAGTCAATGTAATTGCTAGAGACAAGATAGTTGAATTCTGTAATCAGAATATACCCCTTCTGAAGAGTACTTAATAAAGATTGACATTTTTTATCTCTTAGAATCTAGTTTTTAATGCTTTCATGCTTCTTGCCTTTTGTTTATTATTTTATCACCACCGATTAGATTCAAGGCTTTATCATTGAGAATTATACTTTTCATATAATTGTATGTTGACTTTGCTAGTCTTTTTAGGAGGCTGTTAGCTACATATGCAATTTTTTTTTCAGAAATGCAGACAACTTGGGAGAGGATAGTAGTGAAATACTTAAGAGTACATATAAGGGAAGTTTAAATAAAACAAGTTTGAGTAGCCTGTAAAAAAGAAAGCTAAATGTTGGCCTCAAAACCATCTTCTGGTTTTGGAACACTTGTTGTAGTTTGATAACTGGTAACAAATTGTTCAAATTCCCTACCAAGAGCATAAAAAAATCCCCATAGTGGTCTTAATTTTTACAGCTGGAAAGTTGTAGATTAGGAATTAGGAAGAATTTCAAGTTATTAAATATTGGAATGTTGAACTGAGAAAGATTATAGAATCACTTTCCTTGAAGATTTTAAGGTGGTATAAAATATTCTACAGTATGGTTTGATATGGGCTTATGGAATAAAATGTGTGGAAATATTTTAGCACCTCAATTTT
Organism: Carlito syrichta; assembly: GCF_000164805.1. NCBI lineage: Eukaryota > Metazoa > Chordata > Mammalia > Primates > Tarsiidae > Carlito > Carlito syrichta. Next base: position 501,674 of record NW_007080808.1, read on the forward strand.
CTTTTAGAATCTCAACATCTTTATATCTATAAATATATCAGGCATATATTTCACAAAAGGTTGATTTTATTTTTATTTTTCCTAAATTTTAAGCCAAAATGATAAGTCCATAATCTCTTGAATCCTTAAAGATCAGTAGTTTTAACCCTGTATTTACTTCTTAGAAATTTTTTTCAACCATTTGAAATTGGTGATGTTATATAACCCGAATTTCTAGATTAAGGTTTTTGTTGTTGTTGTTGTTGTCTTTTGCCTTTCTAGAATCTCTTGCACTTAAATTACCCTATAACAGGGTTAAACTATTTAGGCAAAAATAAAGGTGCATTATCTTCTTTCTTCAGATGACTACTAAACACCTGGAACCAGGCCATAAGGTCACCATGTGTTGGTTTTCAATTTTCCTTTGTGTGATCAAATGATAAGTAACCTTCCTAATCATTGATGTTCCTTTCTGACCTTCAGGACTTTTTACCCTCAGGATTCTTTATTGCAAGCAGCTGTTGAGAGGTGTTACTGATAGGGCAATGAAGACAAAGAGAATGTTTCATATTCTGAATTAAGGACCCAGGATGGCATAGAGTTTAGAGTTCCCCAAGGGCAGAAAATTTGAGCAGATTTCTTTTTTGGTCTTTAAAATTGTTAAAGAAAAATTTTTAAGCCATTTATCAATAAAGATACCATTTTCTTTTTCTTTTTCTTTTTTTTTTGTGTTTGAGTCTTACTCTGTCACCCAGATTGGAGTGCAGTGGCCTCTCCCAGCCACTGCAGCCTCGACCTGCTAGGCTCTAGGCGATCCTTCTGCCTCTGCCTTCCAAGTAGCTGGAACTACTGGCATGCACTACCACGCCCGGCTGATTTTTTTTTATTTATTGTAGAGATGAGGGCTCGCCAAGTTGCCATGTGGGTCTCGAACCTGTGGGCTCAGGCAATCCACTCACCTCAGCCTCCCAAAGCACGGGATTACAGGCTGAGGCATGGAGCCCGGCTCCATTTTCTTTTCATATACTGCTTTACTTAAGGATATATTAATTGTTCAATGATTTTCTTCTTTTAATGATGTCACCTCTGCCTTTTTTGTATAAACTGCTAATTTTAATTTTCCTAGATATATAGAAGAGCTGCTCTTCCCATTTTAGGCTTTTTTAACAAACAATATTACTTGAAAAGAATGGGAATACTGGAAAAGATGATTCTATTTTTTTTATTGTACTGAAAGGGTCTTTGTAAAACCATCATTTATTCTATTCTGATCAAAAAAGCCCTAGTTCAATTCTTTACAAAGTTATTTTCTGCATATCTGGTGAATTATTTTTACATTAGAAGATTACTATAAAACTCTATTTTCTAAGTGCATTTTATTGTCATTTATATTTACTAATATTTTAAATTATTGTAATGTTTACAAATAGTGTTATTCATCTGAAAAATCAAATGGACTGTAAACCTGGGAATTGTTATTAAAATTTTAAATAAATCAGAATATTTATCTTGTTTCTCGGGAAACCATGGAATACTTTTGTGGAGTATGTTAACAGTATATTTTTAAAAATCCAGGCACAACTGGTGATATCACACTTAGAAATCACAATAATAGTAATGTTTGTATCACCTATGAGGACTTCCCTACCCTCCAATGAAAAGTGCTGCCCAGAGACTTGCTATCACGCCACCTTAACTGAGTCCTCTGTAGGCACTTATTACAACCTGATGTTTTCTTGGCTATTTATTGTCAGTTTGTCCCTTCCAAACCTTGGGAACACAGACTATTCTCAGCTATGTGCCTGGTGTCTAATGCGTTGCCTGGCACACAGTAGTGTTAAAAAGTATTGGTTAAATGAATGAGCAAAGTATTTATTGAATGAGTGAAAAAGCAATCCAGAGAACCAGTATAGTTCAAGTCAGCCTGAGGCAGCAAAATAACCATATCTGACACCTATATAACACTTACTAAGTGCCAGACACTGTTCCAGTTCTTTATATATTAATTTATTTACTCTTCAGAATAACTTTACAAAATGGTTTTATTATTATAGAAATTGGGGCATAGAGGTAAATTAACTGGCCCAGGGTCACACAGCTAGCAGTGGAGGAGGTAGGATTTAAATCAAGATCCAGCTCTTTCTTCCCAGTTTCTTTATCTAGAAAATGAGAATAATAATAGTACCTGCCTCTTGGGTTGTTATGAGTATTAAGATACTGCATCTGGGTTTTTTGAAGACATGTGATAAAGTCAGAGGAAGATGAATATTCTTACAGCCTATGGGGAAGGAGCTAGAAAGGGAGGATTGAAAGATCAGAAAAGAAATAGGGGGAGAAAGCATTCTTGAGTGAGTGAGGGACCACCTCCTGACCCCAGACCAAGAATAAGGTGTCTTCTAAGAGCAAAGGGAAAGAAGTCTGGATAGGAGTTTAGTGGGCACAGACAGAGAGGCAGTAGAGAAGGTGGAAACACAGACTTAAACTCCAAAAGACTGCATTAAGAAGTAAGCTACAAATGAAGAGAATTGCCTACAGCAAGAAATAATCTCTTCTTACTGCTTTGAGCAAGGTAATACCCTTCAGGGTAAGTCTTCCTAGGAAGCTCCAAATGCCTCAGTCCTTGGATGAATGGAAATTGTAAAACCTGAACCTGCTCTGGGTAGGGAACATGAAATAGTACCTCCTCATTGGGAGATCTTGGACCTCGGTGTTTTTCATTCATTAGATGAAGGCAGTAACTCCTAAAATAATAATAATTAATAATGTAAAGTTGAGGCCTAATCTCATATATTGAGTGAATATGTTATTAATTAATATGTAATAGTTGTAATTTAGAGATTTAAAATAAAGGTAAAGGATAGAAGGGTATTATGAATGTGTAGTGATATTTTATATTATATTAGAATGCAAGTAAACCTTTACTAATCAGCCTTAATTGGCCAGCAACACTATTAAATTCTAATACATTGACAAGAAGTGGGAAAGTAGTGTAATTGTGTGGAGATATCTTGGGCTTGAAATCAGAGCTGATTCAAATATAGATTTAGTTAGAATTGAAGCACTGCTAAATTTTGCTGAATGTGAAGTTTCTCACACTTTCTAAAAAAGATTGTCATGGTGACTAAATGAGATACAAATGTAAATATGCTTAGCATGGTAGTTGACGGTATACCCTGAAAAAGTATTAGTTTATTTCTTTTCTTCCTGCATGCAGTATTCCTGCTAAGTAGTCATGAAGTGTGGTGCTGAAGTATATCTACAATGATGGAGATTCAGTTTTAGTTGATCATTGTTGGCCTATGACCTTTGAAAGATTATTTCATCTATTGAATTGAAATCTGCTTCCCTTAGCTTTTACTCATTGGTTGAACTGACTTCTCGTTTAGGTTGACATGTATACTTTTTTCTCCAAGAATCTGTAAAATTGACTTTCTAAAGTTTAAGAAAAGAGTTAGCCAGGCTCGGTGGCTCAGCTTGTAATCCCGCACTTTGGAAAGCTGAGGTGAGTGAATTGCCTGAGCCCGCGGGTTCGAGATCCACCTGGGCAACTTGGAGAGACCTCATCTCTACAATAAATCAAAAAATTAGCTGGGTGTGGTAGCACACGCCTGTATTTCCAGCTACTTGGAGGGCCGAGGTGGAAGGATTGCTGGAGCCCAGCAAGTTGAGGCTGTAGTGGCTGGGAGCGGCCACTGCACTCCAGTCTGGGCGACAGAGTGAGACTCCAACTCAAAAAAAAAAAAAAAAAAAAAAAGAAAAGAGTTCCAGTTTCAAAAACATGGCAAATTTAGGTATGAAAACAAAAATAAAACAAAGGTAACAAACATAATTCAATTTAGTCCATTTAGCTACAACATATGTAATAAGAAGGGACATAGGAATAATTGACAAATTGAAGAGTGATGCTTGTTTAATGCAAAAGTCTTGTTTTTTCATACATGATTGTTTCCTATTAATGTTTGACACTATCAGACAAGCTTTCTCACTATTAAAAAGAAAGCCTATAGCATTAAAGATTTAGAAAAAAATTGAAAGTCCTATGGAAAGCTCTTTATTTATTGGACATAGTGTATGACTTAGTGGTTTCATTTCAAAATACTAAGCTCTCCATTGAAGCCATGAATGCAGATGAAGAAGCTGTGAAGATACATCCATTTTGTGTTATATTTTAAAGTTGATTGATAAGGATCCAATTCTTAATTTTTATGAAAATGGTCTTTATTGGAGGTAAAAGTCCTCAAAACCCAGCATCTCTAAGAAGGAAACATCACAAGCCACGTGGTTTTAGGCTGCAAAGGAGCAGCTGATTGTGATGCTGGAAACAAGTGCCAGCCAAGACTTAACTGTGCAAATATTTGAATAGGAAACATGGCTTCCATAAGAAATTGAAATCCTGGCTAGGCTTACGCCTCACATAAGAGCAAAGGAAAACTATACACAGTCCACATGGTGCTGACCAATAAATCATCCTGAAAACTGATTTAGTCAAAACCTTGGGATGTATGATAGAGATAAATACAGGTAGCTATACTTCTGCAACTCAGGAGGTGCAGAATGCTCAAAGAAGAAAATATGCTAGATACAAAATAACAAACACTATGAAGAAACAATCCACTATGAAGTTGACAAGTATGAAGATTAATGCCCCAAGAGAAAAAAATATGGAAATATCTAAGAACTGTTAGGAGACATGATGGTAAAAATGAGAAGGTCCAATGTAAGTTTAGTAGGAGTATAGAAGAGAAAATAGAAAGGATAGGAAAGAGGCATATTAAAAGAGATAGTAACTAATATTTTTTTGAATCAAAGAACGACACAAATCCTCAGAACATGAATCTCAAGTAGATAAATGAAAAGAACAGTAGGTACAGTAATGAAACTGCACTAGAGCAAAGACAAAGCTATAAAGCAACTAGAAAGACCAATGAAGAAACAGCATTTAGATTGATAAGTGACTACATCAGCCTCTATAGAGGTCAGATGACAATGAATTTAATATCTTTAACTGCTGAGGTAAGATAAATGTCAGCCTAGAATGGTATATTTGATTTAACAGTCATTCAAAAATGAGAATAAAATTGAGATATTTTCAGGAAAATAATCTCTTGCTAAATTAGCTACTAAAGGATGTATGTCAAGAAGAAAGAAATTGAATTTAGAAGATAGTGATAGAGCCGGGCTCAGTGGCTCAGCCTGTAATCCCGCGCCTTTGGGAGGCTGAGGTGAGTGGATTGCCTGAGCCCATGGGCTCGAGACCCGCCTGGGCAGCGAGACCCCGTCTCTACAATAAATCAAAAAATCAGCCGGGCATGGTAGCGCATGCCTGTAATTCCGGCTACTTGGAAGGCTGAGGTTGAAGGATCGCCGGAGCGCAGCAGGTCGAGGCTCCAGTGGCCGGGAGCAGCCACTGCACTCCAGTCTGGGCGACAGAGTGAGACTCCAACTCAAAAAAAAAGAAGATAGTGATAGGATATAAGAACCAATTGGCATTACAGGCACTGGTAAACACATAAATACATCTAAGTAAACATTGGTTATCACGTCTGGGCAGTGGATAGTTCACAAAGGTGTAGGTTTTCGTAAGCAAAGAAAATCTTCCTCCAGAAACTGGCAGACCAAGATAGGGATGCCAGCTTTCAATTTTGCGAAGAAAGGACATTTTGTAGACTACGGTTGCACATAGACCCTTCTCTTGGGGACCTTACAGTCCGTTGTCAATACCAATAAAGTATAAATAACACAAAATAAAAGAAGCAACAAATAAAGACAGTCCACTAAAATGAAAAAAATTTAGTTTTCTGAAAAATGCCTAGCCTGGGCAACATAGCAAGACCTTATCTCTACAAAAATTGAGAAATGTACCTGGTGTGGTAGCATGTGCCTGTAGTCCCAGCTACTCAGGCTGAGGCAGGAGGATTTCCTGAGACCAGGAGGTCCAGACTGTGGTCAGCTGTGATTGTGCCACTGTATTCCAGCCCGGGCAAAAGAATGAGACTCCACGACTGAACAAAGAAAAATGAAGAGAGAGAAAGAAAGAAATCTAACCCCGCTAATATCATGAAAGAAAGAAAAAAAGAAAGAGAAACCTAGCCCCACTGACATTATGAAAGAAACAAACAAACCTGACTGCACCAACATCATTCTTCTAATTTTGTCATATTAGAAACTTTATAAGAGAGCAATAACAATCCATGGCATTTAGGCTACATGTCTGACTATACCGTACCTTCTTCTCCCAGGTTCCAATGAGTTCTAAACGATAGTATTTTTTTATAGCACTAACATAATGCCTACTGCATAGTAGATTCTTAATAATTATTCTCAAATGAGTTAGGAAAATGCTATTAGTTTTGTATTGCCAGACATTTCTTCTAGTTGGTTAGAGGTTGATCCCATAAAATTAGAGGTTCCATTTCAAATTTTCAGTGTCATGTAATAGAAATGTCCCTTAGTGGAGATTTTTTATAACTTCTCCCTCCTTCCTTAAGCTTAAGAGCAAGCACAAAGACCCAAATTTCCCCTAGAGAGTCTTCTCAAAATGAAATGTGGAATTATAGAGGGGACCCTAACATATGAGCAGTGATTTATTAGTTCATAGAGGTCATGAAACTAATGTTAATAAATCTTAACTTTTATCAGGAATCATGAGTATGTGAAAAAATATGTTTCTCTAGAACGAAGCAGGTGGCTGGTCAAAAAATTCATTCCCTTTCACTAGCTATACCTCATACCTTCATATTTTATTTAGGGGGATTAATTTGCCTACTGCAATGGTTGCTTTACAAATTTCCCAAGATGCAAAAATTTTCAGTATGCATTTAACTTTAGGGTTTGGAACTTACCTCAGCATGCCTATTCAGCAACAAATATATGAGCTAATGAAACTGATAAACCTATGCAACTATATCATCCATGTTCTAGGATTCAGCAGTTTGGAGAAAGGTATTTCTTCTGAAAGTATGAAGTTGTTCTTAAGTTCTTTTAGAACTTACTTGGTATAAAATGAAATTTTCTTGCTTTTTATTTTTCAAGAGATCATTTTTTCTTTATTCTTGGAAAATCTTCCTAAATTGGATATCTTTCTTATTCAAGTTGAGATTCCAGTTGCAAGGTATATTTGAAAACTCTTCAGAGTCTTTTCCTTGACTGGTTAAATATCTTGGGAGTGTTTCTTAACAAAGATTTCCAGTCTCATACTTTAAACAGCGATCTGCAAGAAACTAATGCCTTAGCAAAATTCAAATTCCAGGGAGACCAACAAGGTAGCAAAATGTGAGAATTTACCTTTCACGGTGCATCATTCAAGAAGACATGGCGTGCATACATGAAAAAATGCTCAGCCTCACTAATCATCAGAGAAATGCAAATCAAAACCACACTGAGATACCACCTCACCCCAGTAAGGATGGCCATCATCAATACATCAAAAAAACAATAGGTGCTGGTGCAGGTGCAGAGAAAAGGGGAAGCTTCTACACTGTTGGTGGGAGTGCAAACTAGTCCGGCCTCTACGGAAAATATTGTGAGGATATATAAGGGAACTAGAAATTGACCTTCCATATGATCTAGCAGTTCCCCTCCTGGGAATATACCTGGAGGAATACAAAGACACTTGCACACACAAGTTTATTGCTGCACTATTCACAACAGCAAAAACATGGAACCAGCCCTACTGCTCACTGAAAGTAGACTGGATAAAGAAAATGTGGTACATATACATGATGGAGTATTATGCAGCCATAAAGAGGGACAAAATCATGAACTTCTCAACAAATTGGATGGAATTAGAGACAGTCATTCCTAGTGATCTATCACAGAAACAAATAACCAAATACCACATGCTGTCACTCATAAGTGGGACTTGAACATTAATCACAATAGCACAAGGGAGGGAACAGCAGTTGTAGAACACTGCTAGAGGAGGGGGAGCGAGGGTGTATGTTACGCAAAAGTACCTGATCCTAAACCAGAGGAAGTGAGGACCAAACTTCATATGCACATACATTACTTATTTTCTAATCCTGACTTGTACACAACCACATCTTTATAATTAAATAAATAAATAAATTTTAAAAAGCAAAATACATCATCCTCTAAAAGTTAAGAGAACTCTATTGTGAATCTTGAGATTAAGGTTTTGAAAAAATATCTTAGGCATTTGCTACTTAAGGTAGAGATATTTAAGGCACTTTTGGAAAATAGTTCTGTAACTTGACTAATGTGATTTCATGATAGATGCTATATATTATTTATGTAATATTATATATGATTTCCTGATAGATGTGATTTGTTATTTATATAATAATGTATAAATAATTATAATATATTAATTTTATAAATACTATATAATAATTATATAAATAATTTAATTTTCATTGCATAGTTCTGTCTGTAGTAAACTTTAGGCTTCTTTTGCCTTTAATTAAGGTAAGATTTCAACCTGACAGCAATCACAGACGATCAGGAGTATCATCCAGGACTATGGATAAAATTCTTTTGCAATCTCTGTATTGACCTCTATTAATGCTTTTCTGTTTTTGTGAACACATTTGTCCTAAAATTTGGGTAGTTTTTTGATACATGGGACAATATTTCAAAGCCCTTACATGTTACTCCTACTGTATTTTAAATATGAAACTAAAAAGAGGTCAGGTGCATTGGCTCACACCTATAATCCCAGCACTTTAGGAGGCTGAGGTGAGAGGATTGCCTGAGCCCAGGGTTTCAAGACTAGCCTGGGTAGCATGGTGAGCCCTCATCTCTACAACAAATTAAAAAATTGGTGCTTACAGCATGCGCCTGTAGTTCTGGCTATTTGGAAGACCGAGGCAGAAGGATCACCTGAGCCCAGCAGGTCAAGGCTGCAGTGACCATGATCGTGCCACTGCAGTGCAGCCTGGGCGACAAAGTGAGACTCTGACTTGAATTAATTAATTAATTTAATTAAACTAAAAAGATATATTTAGAAACATAAACTTAAAAAACCATCTTCTACAGAAAAAGAAGGGCCAAGTAACATAAATAGCCTTTTTGTAAAACAGACGCTAAAGCTTTGAAAGTATTTTGTAATAAATTGGATTATAAAAACAGAAAGGTTTTATGTTTATATTATGATCTACAGTACATGCTTTTCTTTTCCAATATTTTCTCTCTCTTCTAGCTCACTAGTTTTCTAAATGGACTTTTTTTTTTAAAGTATTTTAAAGCATAATAGACTTTACATGTCTCCTCTCTGTCTGTTGGGCCTAGAAGAGCCCCTAAAGAGGGGCCCAAAGAGATCCCCTCAGTTTGTTCTATTCTATGGAGCATTTCCATTTGTAGGAGCAGTTAACTAGTGACTTCAGCACTTCACTGCCTTAATTCTGAATTGTGTTTATGTGATATGAGTTCTTACAATTGTGTTTTGAGAGTTAAAAGTTCAGTGGGGGGGATAAAGGCAAAAGAAGTGTTATATATTTGTTTTTGTTATCCAGATTATTGTATTTTATTATAAACATACATATTATACTAAATATTTCTAGTTTAAATAAAAAAGTTGAAACATCAGTAATGATACTAGTTGGTGATCATATATAAAAAGAAACTGAAAATTTTGAGTATTTTCTTCAAAAGTAAGCTTTTGGAGGCTGTTAGTTTAAACACTTAGGGATAATATTGAATTGCTTATTTTAGAATCTGACATATTAACGTAGTGTGAACATAGTGAAGTCTTAATATATCGCCAATATTAGAATAAGTATTGTGATTCTCCTGTGCTGAGGTAGAAAGAGATACGGCGATTCCAAACAACATCCAAAACATGCCAAAAATGGCAGCATTTGTTCAAAACCAAGTTTCTCTTTCAAGGAGGTAGGCTACAGTGATGAACTGAAAATAACATTGCTAAATTGTTCTCAGGCATATATGAACTTTAGACATTACTCTAAAGTATACTTCAAATTTCTTTAAATTTACATATTAAATTTCTACCCATTTTCATGTCTCTTCTATTTTAAAATTGTCTTTACTTGAATATTACAGTAGATCTAGGATGTCATTTACCTAGCATCACTTTATTAATAGTTCGTATGTTTGTACTATTGTATATTCTTGAATGTCATAAATATATATTTCCATTCTAACACGTTCATTCTCCCTACTCGTCTATATTTATGAAATTTCTGTATACTGTTATAAAAAAGATTCTAATAATATTAAAATTAGGATATATTTTCTCCACTGAAATAAGAATTATAGAGACAAATGTTTAAATGATTCTGCAAAATGAACAGCCCACCTTCTATAAGAATCTCCTCCAAAATCCTTACCTCTGATGCTTCAGCAGCAACAAGAGATTTGGAGTTTCTTTTCAAAGTGATGCTGAGTGGCTATCAGTGTATTTTATGGAAGAATTAGACACGATTTTAGTCTCTCTCTCTGATCAACTTGCTTTTGCCTTCTTTCCTAGGAAGTGTGTAGAGAGCTCTGGTGCCTCAGCAAAAGCAACCGCTGTGTCACCAACAGTATTCCAGCAGCTGAGGGGACACTATGTCAAACTGGGAATATTGAGAAGGGGGTAAGCGCAAATGATTTACTAGTTTAACATCTATAGCAAACTGATAAATTACTGGGACTGATTTTTAATCACTAGGAACTCTTATATGTTAATTTAAAATGTACTTTAACAAATTCCTGGTCCAGTGGGTTGTCATATCTTGATATCTTCAAATATGTGTTGTTTAGAAAATTACAGTTGGTAAAACTATCTTTTGGGTCAGTTTCATTTTTCTGTTGTTATATGTATGTTATATTTGTACCAAAAAAATGCAACAGCAGTCTTATAGTCATATAATGTACTCTGTTTAGTCACATGAAATAGTCTAGTTTTTTTTCCAGTAAATAATTCCTAGGAAAATTCTGTGACCAAAAAATAGACTGTATAAACTACAGTCTAAAGTTACTTTTAAATTGCAGTATTAAAGAAGGGTCGAATAGTAGAAGAATAATTAAATAATTTATTGAACATAGAATTTAAACCAAATAATTTTATTTTCATCTATCTAGTTTTATTTAAATGTCATCATTAGAATTGCTTCAACTTGCCAGGCCCAGTGGCCCACACTTGTAGTCCCAGTTATTTGGGAGGCTTGGGTGAAAGGATTACCTGAGCCCAGGAGTTGGAGTCCAGCCTGGGCAACAAAGCGAGACTCTGCCTGTAAAAAAAGAAAAAATAAAAAGATGTGTTCAAATAGGTAATTTGTTAAATTACTCCTGAAATTTTCTAGGATTTGCTATATATGTAAATATAAATTCTAGAATTTATTTCTGTGGACTGAATTTGCAATAAGAAATACTACTGTCATCTGTTCTGATGTCTCCCATGTTAGCTAGGATAGTTGGAACAAGGATTACACTGAATTTCAGCTTACAATCTGATGTTTAAATAAAAAGAATGAAAGCTTTTGGGCAGATGTCACAGTATATTAATCCTTGCTGATGGCTTCATTCAGGACCCGTGACCTAGTGCCATGTTGATGGCTTTTCCATGCTGAGTTTGAGATGTTGGTAAATTATGCTAAACACATAAATGTATAAGGCCATTTTTAAAAGATTAAGGATCTTTTTTTTTAGACTTTGTAAATATCCAATAAAAAGACAAAGAAATTCACGCACTACCAAAATTTTCTTCTATTTTCTTTTTTCATTGAAGTAATAGAAAATATTAGGAACTGCATTCTGGAAACAACAATCTATTTTTATTTTGGCACCAATAATTCTTGTCAAAGACAAGTAGTAATTTACCTCAATCTGTGCTTAGAAGAAATATACAACTATAAGGAAGGAAAGTCACAATGAAAATCTGCTTATTTGCCATTAATTGATTATTATTCTTGTAGTCTAGTCCATAGTCCACAGTTTCTATTTGCCTAAAATAATAATACTGTATCACTAGGCCTGATAGCTCTTTGGTTTTACTTTATTTTTTAACCAAGAAAAATAGTTCATTCTTTTGAAGACCTCAGAGTGCTCCTAGAAACGTTGTGCAAATTATGTAATCGCTACAAATAAGAAAACCATAAGTTGTGGCTATCTAAAAATGTAGCTCAACTCCATTAATGATTTATATGGTAAACACATATTTAATATCAGTTGCTTAATAGCAGGGCTCTCAAATGCCATACCTTATAGCTGTGTATATATGAAAGAGATGACATATTCCTTGGAAATTACAAGCAATTTGAGGTATACTTGGAAAACATGCTCAAATAATATTAAAGCTAACAGTATTAAATTTAGATAAGCGAATAGGAGGGAAATATAATTACTTCTAAGCATATACAGGAATAATCATAAACAAGAGAAAGTGAATAAAATGGGCAGAAATATATTTGATTTCTAAATATTCGCATTCTTAATATAAGTTAATTGTCAACTATTTGATCCTTAAACCCCTTTTTCAAATGAAGTCTACAGAATTCTAATATATGGAAATGCTCTGGTTTAAAGAGCCCCTTGCCTGCCCCTTACCATCTCTGGTCTCTTACCAGCTCCTGACATACCTCCAAAGAACCCATGGGCTCCACAAGAATCTACTTAAGAATCTTGTAATTGTAGCAAAATTTGTATGTCAAGGGGTCATTTATATTCACAATGTAAGAGTCATAAAGTCAACATATTGGCCATTACCATCTAAAATTAATCTACAAACCAATCTTAGTCATTCTTAAAGAGACAAGGAATAGTTCTAGGAATGGCACTAACAAGTCTTAAAATAAGTTAATGAACAAAGAAAACAAATACAAATGCAGACTCTCAGAAAGGAAAATGATAGAACACTAGATAGCCCTCCAAATATTCCTATCATTTACTTTGAAATTATGAAGAAGCTTTCAGGAAACTAAATCAATCTGCATTTTTAATAAAGCAACAAACAAAAGTAAAGAACTAGACGTTTGAGCAGAACACTTCTCAGTTTACTTTTTATCTTTTACTAACTTATTTACCATGTTATCTCCTGTATGAATTTTTATTGTTGTTAATTTCCTTTTTTCCCCCTAAGAGAGAAGCATATTCACTGTTGCCAAATGCAGATTTTTTGCCTTAGGGCTATATCATTTGGAAATTAAACCAGAACTCAGAATTATGACCGAAAGCAAAACAGCCATACAAAGAATGACTACAAAATTAAAGTGGAATTTTCAATCGATCTGCTCACCTTTGTCTGGCTTGTCTATATACTTACCATCTAAAAATAGTTGACATTCCAGTGATGGTGTTGACAAAGATAATGAATATTTTTAAAGTACTTACATTGTGCCAGGTACACATTGTTAGGTGCTTTACAACCAATCTTCTGTTTAATATTAGCAAAAATTCTATGAGGTGGGTACTGTTTTAACTTCATTTTACAAATGAGAAAAGTAAGACTTGAGAGCCCAAGATGACACAGTAGTTCAATGGCATTCCTGAGATTCCAGCCCAGGACTTTCTGATTCCAGAGTTTGAAATCTTCTGTACTGCCACTGATTTTACTTTATCTTTATATGAGAAATTATGTAGAAAAAAGCAATTTTTCATTGTCACAGGAATAAAATGGGTGACTAAGTCTGATACAGGTGGTGACAATGTATTTTACCCTTTAATACTACATGAATTTTCATTTTCTACCTGTAACAGTTTCTTACCCCAGAAATAAGAAGCCTATATGGATAGAACACTGAGCTAAGACATATGATTGTAAAAATTGGTAAAATAATGAATCTCCAGTTTAAAATGTGAGAAAACAAATTTGCACATATTTTATAGAGATATTGTGAAGATAGAATGAGATAATATCTCAGTAATCTTTGTGTGGGCTTCCTCCAAGTGAAGGTGCTATGTATATGTTAGGAAAGTATCATCACTGCTTTTCATTATTTGCCAACCTTAGATGATGGTAAACAGTAAGTTCTTTGCCAGACTTTCTTAATTGGCAGCAGAGAGTATAAGCCGGAGTTTGTGTGTCTCAGAGACATAAATGGCATATCCATAGCCTCTGATCTTAAGTCTGAGTTTCAAAACTATTTTCATCAGAAGTAACAAGAAAGAACCTACACCCTGTCTAGCCAGCAGAATAAAACCAAAGCTGCTCATAGTTTTCTGAATAAATCTTTTTTAAAAAGGAGGGGGTTGAAATATTGCTCGAGTGATAGCATAGACATATCCAAAGGATTGAATCCATGATGATCTCGTCAAACTCTGGCTGCAAAAGATATGGGATTCCTGCCCGGGGGCGCAGTTCCACAAATGTTCCATGTAAGTATGGGAACTGTTCCATGCACATTTAGCAGATGGAGTAAGAAAGATGGCCAAAAAATTAAAAACTGATCTTTGCGTGAGTCCTGGGGGGTCTGACATCGCTATTACAGCCATTGGATGTTTGCCTGAATAAGCCATTCAAGGATTGAATAAGAACCATATGGTCTGAATGGATGTGCTCAGGGACAGTAGCATTAAGCAAAGGAGGAAATTTGATGAGCCCAGACAATGCGCTGGTACTGTGTGTCTATGGGTCACACACAAATCAAATCTCCTGCAAATCAATCAATGTAACTTTCAGCCAGAGAACTTTCCTTGGATATAGCATCAGCAATAACCTTTTGGTCAGGAATCTGAGGGATGCCATATTTGATGAAATAGTAAATAAGGATTTAGATTGTAAAAACTTCTATAATAGTGTTGGCATTGTTACTGAACAGGATATTAAGGATAATCAAAACCCAATCTTTGTAATTCCTGTTGGTGACCACAGAGAAGGTTTCAAATACTTGGTTTATTGGCCAAAAGATTGATTTAATGATTTGCCAAGATCCGATTAGAGACACAGCCCAGCATTTAGGTTTACATATAAGTGACATTGATTCCTAATATCTTTGCATAGGAAACATAGGCCTGGATTAGAATAGGATTATTAAATGCCCTTCTAAAGCACTGGATATATAGCAGGACATATGCAGCCTTAGATCTTAATTCACTTAGAGTAGAATATAAAATGTTTTGACCGAGTCCCAAACTATAAACACAGGAAGTGAAGAAATATTCTTTCAGTTGCTCTAGAAATTTAAATAGTATGAGATGACAGGTTTTTATTTAGAATTTGGGCTGAGATGTAGCTTGAACATTCCCACACCTGCACAGTGGAAAGATAAGTCTTTTAATAGTGCTGTGCTTCAACCCTCAGCTCTTCTGAGTTTGGAAGAATGTTCTGTTTTGAATCACCAATATTACTTCCTTTAAGACTCTTAGAATTTCCTTAGAGGTCTTCCATTCTAGATGCCAACTGGACCCAGTGCTGGCTATTACGATGGCTCAAAAATGGCTCTGGTTAAAAGAAAAAAATTTTTTTAAATACTGCATTTACTTTCATGAAATTATCCTTTGTGTAAATCTGATAAATTCAAAGTTAGATTGTTTGTTTGGTTTATAATATATCTTGTTTAAAGGTAATACCCTAATGTAGATCATGAAATCTAGTAGTCCAATAGCAAGAGATGTTGTTTAATAATAAATAGTGTTTCTTAAGAAGGCTGTTAAAGCCTTCTTTCTAGATTGTGTTTAAAATATATTTATTTAATTTAGAAGGAATGTGAAAATAATAATATGAGATTTTATTCTTGGAATGTGATGCTTTCACTTCTTTCACCTTTACAAATGTGGTTAAACACACTAGAGTTAGCCAAAGGAAGGCCAGGTTTATCCAATTTATCTGGATAATGTAGGCAGAAGTAATAAAACTGTTATTTAGAATAGTCCAAAATTACTAGATTAGATATAGCCTTTCAGAGTAAAGATTAGAGACTAGTTTGCATCTTCATATTTAACTCTTCTAGTTTAGAAAATGAAGCAAAAATTCTATGCCTCTGGAAATAGAGCTTTTACAGATTTGGTAACTTCAGGCTAAAAAATAAAAATAGATGATACAACATTCAAAATCTTGTCATTATGTGCTTATAGAATTTATATACTTCAAATTGCTTTATTTGGTGAAATCTATTCTATACACATTAAAATCTTTATATATACTGTGTGTGTGTGTGTGTGTGTGTGTGTGTGTGTGTGTGTGCTGGAATCATCTAGAAAAGTAGCTCAAATTACTTGATCCACATGAAGTCCTCTATGGGCTTCTTCTTAAAGTCCTTTTATTAAGTTAAATTAATTATTTTTTTTCTGTTAAATTCATATACTGCATCAATATTTGCTACCACCAAAGAAGAGACATAGCAAAAATTACAAAGAAATCCTTTTCTATAAAAGAGCAAAACCAAAACATTAAAGAACACTTCTGCCAGAGATCAAAATCAAACAAGTTGTTTGATAGACTTTTAAGTTTTTTGAAAGTATGTATGCATTGAACTAATTTAAAAAGTGGTTCTAATTGAAACCATACTGGAATCAACAACTAAAATTAGTTGCCATTTTACAGTTAGGGAAGCAAAAGAAAAGAAAGCAAGTTACTTTCTTTGACCAAAAAATTGCTAGAATTAGGGCTGAGGTTTGTAACATAAAGTTTTCTACACAAACCAAAGTTATTAACTTGTTAAATAGTTAACTTAGTTAACTAATATTAAAATAAAGACGAGTCTTTTGTCAATTGCTAGATGACTGATACTTATATTATTATTATGAGTCTTTACCCATTAATCTTTATTATTTAACTTTCTGATATAATTGTCTATTATGTTATAACTCCATGAAATAGATATAACCAAGGCAGGAATTTAGACAATAAGAAATTTTCTAGCAAATCATTTATGAGACACTACTGCTTTGTAGACACTAACTAATGATAACTGAGCAGCATTTTAGTGAATATATATTTATCTTTTACCTTAAGAATGAGTTTTCAGTGATTTATCACAGAAACATAGAACTGAGTTCCATATGTTCTCACTCATAAGCTGACCTTGGACAATTACAATGCTATAAGAAAGCAACTGAGAGTAGTGGGAAACTGTGGGGGGGGATTGGCAGTTGAGGGAAACTGCTAGGGGAGGGAGGGGCATACCTCATCCACAAGGGTACCTGCATGATCAAAGTTTATGTACCTAAACCTGAAATGTACCCCACATCTTTATAATAAAAATTAAAAAGAAAAAAGAATGAGTTTTAAAAGAAAAACACGAGGATTTCTGTGACTTCTCTCACTGTCTTACACTTGTGAGTATCCTAGAAACACATGTAATAATATAAATACTTTGAAACCTACATCTTTCAGTATTCTTGTGGGTCTCACAATTCTTTTGCCCCCCAAGAAATGAAAGAAGTGATTTTGGGGTTTTTTGTTGGTGGTGGTGGTGGTTTTTTGGTAGAGACAAAGTATTGCTTTGTTGCTCAGACTGGAGTTCAGTGGCGGAATCACAGTTCACTGCAGTCTCAAACTCCTGGGCTCAAGGTATCCTTCTAACTCAGTTTCATGAGTAGCAAGGACAACAGGTGGCTACCTTTTTTCTTTATTGTAGAGATGAGGTCTCGCTTTGTTGCCCAGGATGGTCACGAACTCCTAGCCTCAAGTGATCTTTCCATCTCAGTGCTGGGATTACAGGCATGAGCCACTGTGCCAAATTTTTTTCTCTACAAATCATAAGATATATTCAAAGGTCTAAAATATCATGTGTATGTACAATTGAGTGTTTTTTAAACTCTCTAGTGTTATTTTGTATTTTATTTAGTAAAAGAAAATCCAATAAAAGATATTAACATGTTCTTTAATGTCTTTAAATACATAATTCTACACCTCCAACTGACTTTTTTACCATTGACTTTTTATGTGTTTTGGAATAGATAATCCCTTTTCTACTAGTAAATAACCTTGGGCAAGTCAGCTCCTTCAGGTTCTGGCTTCCTCATCTGAAAAAATGAAGTATCTAGACTGGCCGGGCTTGGTGGCTCAGCCTATAATCCCAGCACTTTGGGAGGCCGAGGCGAGTGGATTGCCTGAGCCCGCGAGTTCGAGACCCACCCAGGCAAACTGGCGAGACCTCGTCTCTACAATAAATAGCCGGGCATGGTAGCGCATGCCTGTAGTTCCAGCTACTTGGAAGGCTGTGGCAGAAGGATTGCCGGAGCCCAGCAGGTCGAGAATGTGGTGGCCGGAAACGTGCCACTGCACTCGAGTCTAGGAGACAGAGTGAGACTCCAACTCAAAAAAAAAAAAAAGTATCTAGACCTACATGAATTCTGGAGTCCCCTTGCGCTTTAAATGCAACTCTGTGATTATATAAAATAAACATTTTTAAAAAGCTTTAATGTTATTTGAGATCAATAATGCTAAGTTTCCAACTTGAAAAAATAGGAAAATTTTAAGATTTGAGATTTCTAAAAGTGTCAGTTCCCATTAATTGCAAACAAGGGAAAAAAATCAGTTAACTGTTCGCCAGGACTGGCACTGCTCAGTTATCTGCATAGGAAAATAGATGCAGGTATACATATTCTTATGCACAGCTACTTGTTGTAACAAAAACACAAAACTGGGGATTATTTGACCTGATGTTGTGACTTTAGTAAAAGTCAAGAGCTAATGCAAATGGCATCTCATTATAAAAAGTGTTGGTCTTCAAGACTAACCTGGTAAATCGTAAGCTGTCAGCTACTTCCTCCCTCTCAAGTAAACATTATCAGCAAATCTAATCCCAGACTTGATACTGTATTATTGTTTTTGCCAACTGCCTCATCTTCATCATTTTGGACAGATGGTTTTCTTTTTTATCTTCATGGTAATTTTTCATTGTCTAAAATTCAGTCTTTCTTAATACCCTATTTTAATATCTATCAGACTTAGGAGCAGAATATTCTTACTTATAACCAACCAAATTTTTACTTCCTGTTGACTAATTTTTTTATAATTGATATAGCTCAGCACCCCCTTTAAAAGTCTGTTACGACTAAAACTCACTGATTGCCAGTTTGGTCCCAACTATCAGGGGTACAAATACAAATTTGATTTTCTTTACCCTCTAGTATATCCAGTTCCTTCCTGAGATATAGTACTCAAAAACAGGACACAGGATTCTATTATTTAACTACTTATTTGTTCAGTAAATTTTTGTTGCATCCTTACTACATGTGAAGCACTATTCTAAGCATTCATTGTTTCCAATAGAACATCTTATGATGATGGAAATATTCTATATCTGCTCCGTCCAACATGGTAGCCATTAACCACATATGTCTATAGAGC
This sequence comes from Carlito syrichta, assembly GCF_000164805.1. Taxonomy (NCBI): domain Eukaryota; kingdom Metazoa; phylum Chordata; class Mammalia; order Primates; family Tarsiidae; genus Carlito; species Carlito syrichta. The sequence goes on from NW_007080808.1 coordinate 520,848, forward strand.
CCCTGAAATGTGGCTAGTGGGTCTGATGGACTGAGTGTTTTCATTTAATTAATAAATTTAAGTCGCCACCTGTGGTTCTTAAGACTTTTACATTCAAAGGAGAGGAGAGAAAGAAGTAATTTGAAAAATAAACAGGGTAATTTAAAGTAGTGGTAAGTGGTAAAAGGAACTGAAACAAGAGGATATAGTCACTGTTAGATCCTGTGCAGTGGAGGATTGGGACAAGAAAGAGTGGTAAGATACCATTTCAGAACAAGGATGGGAAGACTTCTATTGAAATGACATTTGACCTGAAATCAAAAGATGAGAAGACCACAATATAAGGAACTGAGAGAAGAGCATTACCAGAAGGATTAGCAAATGCAAATGCCCTAAGGCAGGAACAAAGTTAGTGTATGAAGGGGGAAATGCAATGTTATCTGGAGCAAAATGTGCAACAGAGAATGAGGCTAAAGAGGGAGACAGGGACTAGATCACTAAGTCCACTACTGACCAGTGGTAGGAAGTAGGAAACAACTGAGGTTCTTTAAGCAAAAATGTGATCTCTCTGGAATATAGATTGTAGTAGAAAAAAAGCTGAGGCACAGTGACCAGATAAAAAGCTATTCCATTTGCTGTTTGGTCTAGAGTGGTAGCAGCGAGAAAGGTGAAAAGTGAACGAATTCCAGGAAAATCCTGGAGGAAAACTCAACAAAGCTTGGTGATAGAATTAGTATAATAAAGTGATCACTTTCTAAACATCAGATGTCATAATCCTCTTCATTTAACATACTGTTGAATTTTTATTTAACACTCTACAGTGCTGACATTTATTCAACTCTAATAACCATGTTCTCTATTGTTACTCATATAAACAAACGACTTTCAAAGCATCGTATGATTTGTCAAAGTTTGATACTTCAGAAAAATGCATTAATAAATACCTACAAATGCTTGGTTTGAAAAAAGATTTTCATTTTGTCATATTCTGCAAATAAGATTTATCATGCTAGAGTTATGAGTTGATTATGTGATGTCTGTGTCTCGATAAATTATTCCTGGCTTTCTACTTAGGTGCAGTATGTGTGGTTTATTGCGAGAGCAGAGCTGAGCAGAATTCCAGTACATATGTTCATGCAGGGGCCATACACATGGCTAGTCAGTGTATATAAGGGTTTTTTTGTACCCAGTCTCTAATGTCTTGGCATTACTTTTATTATGTCTGCAGTGCTCGTGTAGATGAAATGCCACAACACATTCTTTTACTATTGTAGCCTTTTTTTTTTTTTTTAAAGAAAGAGCAATTACCATCATAAAAATTCCTTACTGGGGAACTTTCCATATTGCGTTATCATTCCGTGACTCTAATAATATTGGAATATAAAGAAAAATTTTAAAGAAAATACTAAAATATCTAAAAAAGACTTTGAGGTCTGTAGCTAGTTCCATAATGAGAAACACTAAAAATGCAGAGAAGGAGAAACCAAGGAAAAAGAAGCAAAGTAAGGATTTTTAGAACTGCTGATACATGTTAGAGGTTTATAAATCATGGCCTAAGATAATTCACAAATCACATGCACCTTGCCAATGTCTAAACACAGTTAAAGAACTATCTGTCTGTTATCTGTTGGGAGGATGCTAATGCCTATAATTGGTCATTACCTGACCCTATGTATTTCTATCCTGATAGCTCTATCTGCCTAAAAGCTAATTCTGTGTTTTCTGTGAAATCTTGCAGTGGTGTTATCAGGGAGATTGTGTTCCTTTTGGCACTTGGCCGCAGAGCATAGATGGGGGCTGGGGTCCCTGGTCACTATGGGGAGAGTGCAGCAGGACCTGCGGGGGAGGCGTCTCCTCATCCCTAAGACACTGTGACAGTCCAGCGTAAGTAGCTAAAGTAAGCCGGAGCCAACAAAAAGACACAGTTGGAAATGATTCAAAGCTGTGGTTTCACATGTTATCTGTAAAAACGTTTCACTAGTGAGCCAAGTGCTTGTCTTCAGAACAAGCAATAGGCACAGGAAAGTGGAGGAGCTTTGTTAGACAGACTTTCTTTTTCTTCCCTTTCCCTTATTGTGTAACTAAAAATAAAACTAAAAAAATTAAAAAGTGTATCTGTCCCAGATAAGCCAGACTTTTAATCTAATAATAATCAGATAGATTTCCTCCTCCAAAAACTACTGAATAATGGATGAATCCATTTCTGGTCTTAGCTACATTACTATTATTCCCAGGAAACCTAAGGTCTTTTCACATGTCACATAAAATTATTACTGCTACATTAGTATTAAAAGGACCAATGAGAGCACTTCAAGGGTTGAAATGCCTTGATTCGCATCACAAATCACAATGAAAAGAATACTGCCCATGTGTTAAAATAGTTTCCATTCACATGCCCCCATTAATCATCTTCCGGAGCTGCCACCACTTTTCTCCCCATGACTGTTTTATGCAGGTCAGACTGCTCCTCTCCCACCGCTCTTTTCTCCAGTCAGAGTCTCCCTGGCGCGAGGCCAGCCCCATCCGTATTCTTTGCTAGCTCTGTTGCTTCTCCCTCCCATCAGTGCCCAGTGCCCATTACAGGTGGACTGTTCCACTAGTTGTACTTTCCTGTCCTCCCTGAGGCTAAACTGCTCCTTAGCTGCTGCATGTCAAGTGCGATTTTGATCTAGAACTCAGTATGAAGGCCTTCTTTCCTGGCTCATAATTTGATGCAGACACTTCATGTTATGATGACACTTCTACTTTTTGTCTCCCTTTGGGATAGAAGATGGTCTATTTTTATTTTTTACTTTTCTCATTTTAACTCAGGACCTCTCTTTTTTCTTCTCTCCAAACGTCTGAGTTTTTAAAAATTACTTTTAGCTTGAAAGTGTTTTGCTTTATATTAGTTCTGTGCTTCCATTCTCCCACTTTCTACCAGTTATTACCCTTCTGCAAAACAGAGCTTCCTGTTACCCACCATGTTTTTGTCTGACCAACACGATTTCTGTGAAGCTGGTTCAAGTGAGCCATTTTATTTTCTTGCTGAGAGTCAGTATTCACTGCCATTAAAGATACGTTAAAAATGTAGCTTTAATGATACCATTGACGCTAGTGAGCCCAAAATTATCATTTAAACTTGATCTTTTTTAAAACGTGCATATTAATTAATCTAAGGTCAACTGAAGGAAGGCTGCTATAAATTAATAACCAAAGGTATAAAACCCCATGATAAATAATATACCCATATAGTTAAGAGAATGACCTGAACCTCTTTTAAAAGAAAAAAATTAGGTTTTTTTTCCATTTAATGATTATGTGCTCAAATAATAGCATATCATTTTCCCTACTGTTAAATACTTTAGAGATTAACTTATGTAAATCAAATATTTGGCATCCTACTTTTTTATTAATTTTAAATTTGTTTTTGCATTATTTACTTTGAGCTGAAGCTATTTCCAGGGAGTTACAAAGTGTCTTCTTTGCTTCCTGTTTGGAGAAACACAGACTTTCCATTTCCTACTCAGTGAACATGTAGCATCAGACTATGAATTCTGTTGAATATGATTTAAATGACTTTTTGTTATAAATAAGTTATTTTTAAACTCATGTTGAACTGAGTACTATGATAATTAGAAAATACATTGATTTAATTTCTTGAGAACCTAATTCATGACACATAAGAGTCTTCTAAATTGCTCATAGTAAATTGCTTTAATTTTTATGTTCAACAACCATAATATTTATTGTTGCTGGTAATCCCCAGCATGAACTATTTTAATAATTAATAATATGTCAAATTGTATATTTCCTTAAGCTTTAATATGTTTTCATCAAATAATATATGTATTCTTTGTGTGACTGGATATATTATATTCACATGTTAAACAAAATGTTTTTTTCAGACCTTCAGGAGGTGGAAAATATTGCCTTGGGGAACGGAAACGGTATCGCTCCTGTAACACAGATGTAAGTAAAACCAAACCAAACTCTATTATGAAAAATTAGCTTACTTTTCCTGTAGAATAGGGAGATTTTTTAAATTGCAAGCTGTTTGACAAGAAATCCATGTGTGTGAGGGTCACATGAATTTTCTAACTTAATAATGAATGGAACTGGCCTAAGATCCGTCAAGTCCATCAACAAGGATGGGCGGGGGAGGTCCAGCACTAAGAGCAAGTACATCCTTCCACAATAGATATCAAGAGCAAGACATACACTGAATCTTCCCCACACACTCACAACTTTACCACCACTATCTTTCTTGAGTCCGCAGAATTAATCCTATTACACCCTTATGCCATCTTGTGTTTGCCACTGCGAGAAGCCCCAGACTCCCACATCATGCCTCATGTCTTGCCATCCAAGCGATAAGACACTGTAGGTCTCCTCTTTTCTTTTTTTCTTTCCGTACCCAATGATTGAGACTCTTCTGTTCCCCCAATAATTCAAAATCCCTCATACTCTGACTTCTCTGAATTTTCCTCCCCGTTACTTTTCTTATTCTGCTGGAAAATGGTTCTTCTCTGAAAATCTGCTTCCTCGATAGTTTTCAGACCAGGGATTCCTGTTTTCTCCCTTAGCCCCTGAATGACTGGGCTTGGAAGTGGATTGACTATACCTTATTATTCGTTTACAGATAATCCTTTCTTTCACTATCTAAAAACCACAGCGGTTTTTTGTTTTTTTTTTTAGTTGGAGTCTCACTCTGTCGCCCAGGCTGGAGTGCTGTTGCATTCTCACGGCCACCCCAGTGTTGACCTGCTGGGCTCAGGCAATCCTTCGGCCTCGGCCTTCCAAGTAGCTGGAAATGGAACTACAGGTGCACGCTACCGTGCCTGGCTAATTTTTTGATTTATTGTAGAGATGAGGTCTTACCAAGTTGCCCAGACTGTTCTCGAACCCATGGGCTCAGGCAATACCGTCACCTCGGCCTCCCAAAGTACTGGGATTACAAGCTTGAGCCACCACGCCCAGCCAAAACTACAGTTTTTAATTCATACCATTAAACTGTTAACCCACTCTCCCTCACTTTCATGTTCTCCAACTCTACTCCTGTCTTAATTCTTAGTGATTTCATAAATATGTAAATGATTGTTCCAATATACTCTCTTCTGGATTTTTCGATAAGCATATGAACATGCTCCTATCTAAAAACAAATAAACCAAAAAGTCATGTCAGTTATTTTTCCATTTCTTTGCCCCTCTTTGAAACAAATTTTCTCAAAAGACTTGACAATATTTACTGAATGCAATTCCTCTCGTTTCATTTTTTTTCTAAAATTTCTCCTGTCAGTTTTTTGCTTCTGTGGTTCTTTTGAAATGCTCTTGTCAAGTCACAGACAATTTCTATGTTGCTAAATCCAGTATTAAATTCTGAGTATTCATCTTATTTGACTTCCAGTAGGCTTCCAGGACACAACAACATTTGACTTTTCTCTTACATTACTGCTTACTCTTCTTTTTCTTTTGCTGGATCCTACTCTTTACTCTGACCTCTTAATGTTAGAGTACTCAGGGGTTAGTCCTTTGCCTTTTTCTCTGCTCTACCAGTACTCATTTCCCTGGTGATCTCATCTGATTTCATTGCTTTTGTACCATTTATTTACCATTTGGTCCCCAAATTTATATCTTCTACTTATACTTCTTTCATGGATTCCAGATCCATATCTTACTACTTAATTAGACTTTTATTAGACTAATATTTAACATGTCCAAATGTTATTCCCAAAACATTTTTACAACCTATTCCTCCAGAAGTTTTTCACATCTCAGATGTCAACTCCATTTGGCTTAAGCCAAAAATCATAGATCCTAGAGTCTTTCTTGACTCATTTTTTTTTTTGTCTCAAAGTCTATCTCCAATTTCTCAGGAAATCCAGTTGGTTTTACCTTTAAAATATGTGGTAAGTGCTTCTTAATACCTTTATTGCTGCTGCTGTGATCTGAGTTGCCATTGTCCTTCACTAGATTACATTAATAGCCTCTTATGAGGGCTTCCTTTTATTACTCTTACTCCCTGTAGAGTGAATCAGATTGTCCTTTACTCAAACCCTCTAATAGCTCCCATCTCACTTAAATCAAAAGTTCAAACTAAGGCCTGCATGGTCTATACAATCTGACCTCATTACTTTTCTTAACTCATCTCTTAATATTTTCTTCCTCATTCATTCTGCTCCAGCAACTTGGGCCTTCTTCCTTAATCATGCCAGACGTGATCTCACCTTTTGCCTTGACTGTTCCCTCTGCCTTGTATACACGTCTACTAAAATATCTATGTAACTAACTTTTTCACCCCCCCTTTACTCGGCCTTTACCTTCTCAATGAAGATTAGCCCATAAACTGTGTTTAAAATTGCAAACTCTCCCTGCTCCCTGCAACTTTAGGACTTCTAATCTTTACCCTGCTCTATTTTCCTCTCATACTGCCTTCTAATATATTCTATAGTTTATCATATTTAATTCTATTGAACTTGCATCTTGGGATAATTATATGTAGCTTTAAGCTTCAATTATAATGATCTTTTCAAGCTACTAGAATTATTTATTCAAAAAATAGTGGAATGCTTACCCTATGTTAGTCTGTGCTAAGGTGAAAAAGACAGTATCTGCCCTCAAGGATCTTATAATTTTTTGGGAAATCACTTAAGCACTGAAAATCATAATATGGAATGATAAGTAATATGAGGAGCTATGAAAGCACACAGAATGGCTTCTAGATGAATTAGGGATTTAGGGACTTCTTCCCATAGGCAGCTAGAGGCATGAAGGGCAAATTGGAGCTGACCAGAAAAGAAAAAGTGACAATGAGAGCATCTTAGAGGAAAATTAAGTATAAGGCCTAGAGGTTAAGAAGTGTGATCTTTATCTTGAGGCATTAAGAAACCATTGAAAGCTCCTCAGATTCATTCTTTAAATGATAATGATTGGAGAAAGACAAGATTATAACCGAACAATAAATGAAGAAACATTTAAGGATATTAGTAAGAATGATTGAAGTAGCATGGACTCTACACACTGGGAATGAAAGTAGAGTCTGAAGAAGGGTAAGAGGGAGAAAGTTAAGGACTTAACTTTAAAAACCTATAAAAGTCAAAGATGTAAATAGGAGAAACAAAAATGTAATAGGAGAAACAAAGTGAGGGAAATAGAAGGTGAGATCAGAGAAGGAAATATATTTAAATTTAAGATATGACAAGTGAGAATATCTCAATGATGACAAATCTGGAGTGTGACCCTGGGAGTACATACTCAAGCAGAGTAGAGGTAAATGAGTTCAAAGAACCATAAAGCTAGTGGGGGGCAGGGGAAGTTCATGCAGATATTGAGGTCACTGAGGATGGTTATGAGAACTTAGAGTGTAGAGTGACACTGTGAACCAGGTCTCAAATTCCTTAATAAAAGAGGGAAAGTGACCCCCGTTTATTAAGCCAGATGAGGTGAAGCTTGGTCTGAATGGTATGAATTTCTGAATTGAAATTTTATATAAGGGTAGAAGACTTGGATACCTACGTTATATCAGACTTTCAGGTAGGAGTAAGAAAATCAAACCTACCTCTTAATTCTCAACTCCTTACATTATTATCTAATTATAGAGGTAGGTATACATTTTAAGTCCTAATATTATAAATACTATATACTCTAGGTAACAGAAAAAGAAAAGAAAAGTGCCAGACATCTCAGGCTTGTTGCATTTTACTCATGAGTTTTATGTCAGGGCTCCAATTGTGGAACTTACTATTGGTGGGTTGATACTGCTATTACTAGATTTGTCTTCTGTTTCATTTCAGCAAATTATAAGGAGATGCAGTTAACATAACCATATTGTGGATACATAAATAAATAATTATGTTTTCTCTATGTTGACTATGTTTTCTTCTAATGTTGACTCTACTAGTTCAGAACTTGAAGCAGTTCAACTACCATACTGAAATTTATTTTCATGCTATGCAAGTTAATAAAATTTCCTGATCATAATTTTTGTGAGCTGGGGCCTACTTTAATGTACTCTAATACATGAAAATTTAAATTTTCAAAACCACCTAATCTAGCACTGTCCAATAGAACTTTCTTTAATGATGGGAATATTCTATATATGTACCATCTAGTCTGGTAGCTACTAGCTAAATTAGCTGTTAAGCACTTAAAATATGGCTAGTGCAACAGAAGAATGAAATTTTAAAGTTTAATTAATTCGAGTTTGAATAGCCACATGCCCAGTGTCAACCATACAGGGTGGTACAGAGCTCGATAGTCTAGCTACGCAACAGAAAAATAATTGTTAAAAAAAAAATCGTAGGCCAGCCGTGATGGCTTATTCCAGCACCTTTGAAGGCCAAGGTGGGAGGATCACTTGAGGCCAGAAGTTCAAGGTCAGCATAGCAAGGCTGGGCAACATAGCAAGACTCTGTCTCTGCAGGGCTTTCTAGCATGTGTCTGTAATCCCAGCTACTTGGGAGGATCTCTTGAACCCAGAGTTCAAGGCTGTAGTGAGCCATGATCGAACCACTGCACTCCAGCTTGGGCAACAGAGGAAGGCTCTGTTCCAAAAAAATTGTAAATATTATATATAAAATTCTTAAAACAAGTTCACTTTAAAAATAAGTATAGACATATAGCAACTTTTATTTTTGGCAATAGCAGACTAAGTTATTCTGACAGAACTTTTTTTTTTAATTGCTGAATAAGATTTTTTGAAAATCACTTAAAAATCAGCAAAAAGCTGACAACATAGTGAAGGACATGCCAAAAGGTCAAGTTCTGTGAGAAACGGGAACACAAAAAATTAGAAGAGTGTCAGGGCGCCTAAAGTACTTTTGTCTTGACAATATTGAGAGGAAAAGAAAAGATAAACTACTCCAGCTGTTTTTCTTAAGTGTTAAGAAGTTGTTCCCATATCTCCTCTTTTGCTTCTTAGCAGATGTCCTTCATGTTTTACTTACCTGGAGGCTACACAGCCACCTTTAAACCAGTCATTGGCAAAAGGATCGGAATTACATAATTGGTTTAGACTAATCCTGATTTGCTGCTAAAATGGAGTTAGGGTCACCTTTCCTGAGAGAAAAATTCCTGAGGAAAAAAAACCAAAACAAGCCCAGACTTCTATTAGCAAGAAAACAGGAAGTTTAAATATTTGGGTAAGCCAGATGTCTGTCTCAGAGCTCTTTTCATTTCAATCCTTATAGTAAAAGTAGAAGTCACAGGATTAGTGGCAGTAGTAGAAGTAGCGGCTGCTAACGTTTATTGGCACTTACTATGTACCAGACCTATTACTGTAATCATATTCCCTTCCTATACTGAGAGAAGTTCTCCCCCTTCTTGTCAGTAGGCTTGGTGGGATACTTTAAGTTTCCATTCTTTCAACATAAATCTAGAACTATGGTAATAAAAAGTTTTATTCTGTTACAACATTGTTTCTGCAACACAAATTTTCTTATATTAGGTAGAGTTATTTTGTGACACTAAGCAACATAGCAGCTAAAATCAAACTCCATCAACATCGCTTAACAGCGAAAGAAAATTGTACTGTACGTGATGAGCTTTCACCCCACATTCTTTTTGCTCAGTTTGACCACATGCCCTGTCATAGGAGTCCTTGTTATTTGCCTGTTCTTAGAACATTGGCTTCTTGTTTCTATAGCTCAGGGACCTCAACTGATAAACCTTCCATGTATTTTTTAAAAACTGTGTTAGCATTTTATCAGAATTGTTGTTATTGTTAGTGCTCTGTCTTTGAGTCGTTTGTCTCTAACCCAATTTTCCCCATATGCTGTTATTTTTAGTGCTCAATTTTATGGGAAGAGATTTTTCATAAATGTGTGTGTCATATTAGAGTAGAAACTTCTATATTTTAAAAATCTGTTCTAAGAAATTCTATTATATAAACTATAAGGCATGGAATTTAATGATAAATCATAAATGGTGAGGTGATTGGAGTTGACATTGTGTAATGTAAAGCAAGAGTTCAGTGTTCTCCAGCTAACAAAGAATAGGTGTTACTATAGAAGTATTATGCGATTGTTTGTATTCTTTAACTTTGGTACTTTTTCTGAATGTATAATGGTTGAAGTGTTCTTTATTTTCTATAATTCCCAGGTTCTGTTATGTATGTTACCCCAATTTGAGGTATTCATAAGAGGATACTTTTATCAAACCAGCCTCCTGCCCTAGTGCATATTTTACATAATTTAATACTTTGCATATCATATTGAATGATCCTATAAATAAGATTTGAGAGAAAACATTCCAATTAGTTAGAATCAATTTGACAGTCAAGGACTAAGTAACAAGGCTAATCCTAGCCCTCTGGGAGGCCGAGGCAGGAGGATTGTTTGAGCCCAGGAGTTCAAGACCAGCCTGGGCAACCTAGTGAGACCTTGTCTTGACAAAAAATTAGCAGGGCATGATGGTGTAGGATCATAGTCCCAGATACTTTGGGGGGTCAAGCGGAGGGGAAGAGGAAGGAAACTGAGCCTGAGAAGGAGGATCACCTAAGCTTATGAGGTCAAGCCTGCCGTGAGCTGTGATCAAGCCACTGCACTCTAGCCTGGGCAACAAAGTGAGACCTCAACTCCAAAAGAAAAAAAAAGGAACTACATAACTATTCACAAACACTCTATTATTTTGAAGCTTTGAATGTCCTCCTGCATGGGACCCTATAATGATGAATCAGATTGAAACATACAAGGCTGACAGTACATTTTTCCTTAGATTAAAGGAGAAATTAGGACCTAGAACTAACATAGGCCAAGTAGTCTTAAAAAGTAGCAGGTGCAAAAACAAGATATCCACAGTTTCTTCCTAATGTTGATTTAATTCCTACCTCAGACATTTAGAGGGTATAGGAGTGATAGGAAGAGAAGAGCTTTTCAGTGGAAAGGGGCAGTTTTCCCATTAATTCCTAGGCTTCTTATCCCAATTTCAAAGAAAGAGATCCATAGAGCTAGAAGAGGCAACCTATAAAGATAAAATCTTCAATCTTAAAAGATTTAAAAATTGATTAGAAAAGGATGTCAAGATATAAAATTGACCTACGAATTCTTAATAGCAACATAGCCAGCCTAAATGCCAAAAGTATTCAGATGCTAGACTCTGAGGCTGAGTAATTCATCAGGATATATTGGTTGGGCAGTTTGTTCCCTATCTCACCGTTTGTCACCCTAGAAAATCTTCAAAAGCAGCTAGACAAGAACCCTTTCTGTGACATGCACATGATGGTCTCCAGGCCAGGATAGCAGATAAAGACAACAGCTGCCACTGAATAAATAAATATACTTTTTACCTTGAAGCTACTGAGAAACCAGCAACATTTATTAAAGATATATAGAAGAACTGGATGAAGTTTGGTACTGCTGTTAAATCAGGAACTATTACTGAGTTTTTGACATCATGAACTAATCTAATGGACATGATCTTGTGGAACCTGGGCTTGGAGGGCAGAATTTAGGGTAGTTATAATGTTGAGGGTTCATTGGTTGAGGACACAGTTCTCCTCATGGACATAGAGATAAATGGTTGACGAGGTCTTGATGGGTTTTATAAATATGCAGAGGTAGGAACTAACATGATTATCTTGCAAAGCCATAATGAAAAGTAAAGACTAGTTTTCTGAAAAGTGTTTGCTTGGGAGCAGTTCATAAATAAACTTTGAATTATTATGTGTATGACATCTTTTTTTAACTGTCATAAAGAGTATTGACCACTAATCAAGCATTTCTGTTTTTCTGAGCAATGTTTCATTCCAGTGACTTAAAATTATCATGCAGAATATTCTAATAGAGTAGAAATTGATGTACATATTATAAGTATTTTAAGTAACAAGTTAAAGGTTAGTGTTGTGAATGTCTTATTAGAAAACTTAAGTTTTGTAAACAGTAAAAATACAGCTGTATTAAGCTTATGAACCAAATTTTATATCAACCAAATTTTATATCAAAGCCCAAAGAAGTATTAGCTATTATGAAAAAGACTTTTCTACATTTCTAAAAAGAATTTTCTGGTGCTTACCTGTTTTCCAAAACCAAAATAATCTTTGTGTTTTCCTTATTCCATATTATTTGTGACTTGCGTGTTTGCTTGATAATGTGACTAGGATAGAACTGCTGGTGAAGTCATAAGCCCTATTTTGGTTAGAATGGAAAGTCACATTATTTTTGCCCTTAAACATTGAGTTTCCCTTCTTTTCTTTATGCATCAAATCTATTGAAAAATGTATGGAGGGAAAAGGGTTTTCAGGTCATCTGTGATCTATTCTAAAATTTAAGTATAGATTGTATGGTACTTAGTTGTGCTTTTAGTCAACTTTGCTAGAGGAGTGTATTATTCAGCAAGTATTTTCTTCTTCAATCCATTGCTTAAGGTCATTAGACAGTGTTTTTGCCTTGGTTGTGGCAGACAGGAAAATTATAGCCTATATTTGGAGGCAAGATTGGGGTGAAAAAATGCATGTACTTCGGAGTTAAATTGACTTGAGTTTTAATCTTGACTGTGATACTTATTGCTCTTTGACTTTGGCAAGTCACCTAACCTCTCTAAACTTCAGTGACTCCTAAATAAATAGGCTATATAAAACTTGCAGAGTTGTTTGAGAATTAAAAGAAGTAATACATATAAAGCATCTAGTGCTGTTTCTAGCACTTAGATGGTACTCAATACAGTGTAGTTGTTATTACCTGTATATACATTTCTGTTTTTTAGGTTACAAGGTACTTTCATACAAAACCTCATTAAATCTTCAAATCAATTTTATAAAGAGGAAGGACAAGTATTTTAATAAAGAGGAAATTAAAGCTTAGCAACAGGCTAGTACCATGGAAGGGATCCAGTAAGGCACAGAATTTCTGATTACTGACCTAGTATCCTTATCAGAGATGGAGCCCTTGGGAGGTGGGTGTGGCAAGGTAAGCTTCTCTGAAAGAGTTTTGTCACCTTTGACATTGTCTTACTTCCAGTCTAATCTTACCCTGCAGCAGAACCAGATAGCTGAGAACATTCTGAAACTACAGATCTTGCCCCCAGGGAGAGGTGCAGGGTAAGTGATGACAAGGTACAGAGTTGATCCATTGCCTAACATTGTTATAACTATGTTCCAAATTATAATTAGAAAAGAAATATGTGCCAACCACTTCATTCTTATAAATATACTTAATATATACGGCAAAAAAATAAAATAAAATAACAGGAACAGTACGGGTAATTTTAGGTTAATATGAATTGTATGGTGTGTATTATGTTTTGAGAAATAAGGCCTAGCTTTTAAGCACAAAATAGAACTTGTTTATTTTGTGCTTAAAAGAGACTAAAAATTACAAAGTAAGTTTGTTTCTTAACACTTTTATAGGCTTAGAGGAAAGAGTTATGCTATAGATAGCTGGCAGTTTAATTAACTTCAAAGTACACAAGGCATATATAAGTAATTTTAATTTTTAAAATTTGCATAGAAAATTATGGTATCAAACATGACAGCTAGATTTGAGTTTCTCAAATGTGGATTATCAGACCTTTGCTTTTTTGGCATTAAAAGTATATGCATAGTGAAACTATCATAAAAATTAGAAACTATTTGTGGAAAAAGGGGAGAAATTGACTTAAAACTGGAGTTGAGATGACTCACTACATGCATTGACTACTAACTCTAACTTTAGTTAAATGCCCTAGGATGAATTACTTTAATTAGACAGAATCTGATAACTAGGGACTTTGTTTGCAACTTATAGAAGCAAAGCTTTTGTTAGCGCACATGGTATCAGTGTAATTTAGGAAAAAACACCATCTGGTTGAGCAAACAAAAATGTGTCCCTTCTTCATAGTCCCCTGTCAAGTGTATGACCTACCAAATAGAGCAGGGGTTGGGTCTCAAACTCCCTTAACAAACAGGCTAAGAATATGTTGCTTTCCTGAAGAGGAAGAAGAACATTAAATTTTGGAATTATTAAAGTGGTCCAGTGTAATAGGAATGAAGCAAAAGCGAATTTAGTGTGAGAGCTGAAAGGAAGATGCAGAAGATGGGAAGGAAGTGGAAGAACAGAATGCCAATTCTGCTCCTTTTACAATTTTACCTAAGGCTGTAGGAATCACTGTGTCTCCCTCACTCACCCATCTCCTTTAGGAAGAGGAGAGGAAAGGGAAAGGGGGTCTCATTCTCAGTCCTCTTCTCATTCTCAAAGAAATAATTCAGTATTTTCAGAATTTTCCTCATTTGCAAGACCTTCTGGGATGTATTTCTCTTGAAGGTAAGAAGTTTGAGGGTACGTTTTGCAATAAAAAAAGAAGACACAAAAGGATTTGGGGAGTTGCCATGGTCACTCCATTCTTTGAGACAAAACCAGGATTAGAAACCCAGTAATAGAAATGCCACTGGAAAGTTTGTCAGCAGAAGCTGAGATTTATTTCTGCAGCAAATTTTATGCCTCAATGAATTATTCTTTTTGAATTTATCTTCTAATAAAATGTATTACATTTAATAAAAAGTGATGCTTCCAAACAGGATAGTTGAAAGTACAAGATAGTTTATAGAATGTGCTAACTTACACAGATCTATGAGAAAAAAAAAAGTGGTGATAAAGATGCTAATATTAATTTTTTTATTTCTTTGAAAATACTAAGATAAAAAGACACTGGGACCTGTAACTTTGCTCTTTGGATTTATGTGGGGCCCTGCTGATTTTTTGAAGGAGACGCTTGATTAGTGTTAGCACCAGGAAGCTGAAAAATCTGTCAGGCTTTATATGGAAAAATCTGAAACTTCTGTTTCAGTTTCTGCATCGTGTCAGCATTTATTATCCTTAAGTAATTTAAAGGCATTTCTCCTTCAACTCTCTAGTATTCCTAAACAAAACAAAAATGTCTTTACATAATTTTTCCTTAAGAAATTACTCTTTCCTTTGATCACAGTCACTCTTTAGAGCCGGCATATGTCATTCATACCTTGCCTATTTCTAGTCAACACAAATTCATTCCTCTAATGGAATGAAATCAAGGAGAACACAACACTGGTTGATGTATTCTAGAAACAGAAAGGCATGGGATCCAGGCCCTAAGTTGACTTTAGCTCCCTTGAGCCCTTTCCATTCTCTACACTATTCTTTTAACGACCTAAATACACTCCTGCCTCAGGACCCTTGCGTTTACTATTTCTTGGAAGGCTCTTTACACAGATAAATACACAAATCATTCCTTCAGCTTCTTTTAACTCTTTGCTTGAAGGCCACCTTATCAGAGAGAATTTCTGTGACCATACTGTTTAAAACAACTTCCCTCCCACCTCACTATCAATCTCCTTAACCTGCTTTATCTTCCTTCTTTTTCATCTCCAACTAGATAAGTGCTAGGAAAGCAAAGATCTATTTTGTTTTTTGCTGTGGCCCCAGAGGCTAGATGAGATCTGACACATAATAAGCATGTTACAAATACTTGCTGAATGAAAAAAAAAAGATATGAAGACCAGTTCTGGCTGACTTGTTTTAAGAGAACTCATAAGTCATGATGTGCCCATAGGAAAGCCATCAAAGTCTAGATATCTCTAAGTTTAGGGGTTAGATTTGTTCAGTGTGGATCTAAAAGAAAGGAGAAAGACCGCTGTATTATAGGAATGCAGGTTTTTAGCTGAAAGTAAGGAAGAACCTGCTAATAACTACAGCTCTTTGAAAGTGTTTGATCTGTTTTTCTGTACCTATTTACATAGGTTGTATGACCACTTTGGGGATAGAAAGGAAATCCAAGCATCTTATACAAATTAGATTATATTTCTTTTAACAAGGTTTTTACAAGGTATGATTCTATATTGACGCAAAAATTAATAATTGAATTAGTTTCTTCTGCAGAATGCTGCCAAATAGATGTATCTATTATGTTAACACCCTAGACCAGGGATTGACAAATTGTACTTCCTGGGGCAAATCTGACCAGTCACCTCTTTTTGTAAATAATTTTACTGTAACATAGCCATGACCATTGATTTACATATTGTCTGTGGATTTTTTTACCCTATAATGCACAGTTGAGTAGTCACAACAGAGACCTCATGACCTGCAAAGTCTAAATATTTACTATTTAGACTTTTTTTTTTTGAGTTGGAATCTCACTCCTTCTCCCAGGCTGGGGTGCAGTGGCATGCATGCTCACGGCCACCCCTGTATCGACCTCCTGGGCCTCAGCAATCCTTCTGCCTCAACCTTCCAAGTAGCTGGAACTACAGATGTATACTACCATGCCCGGCTATTTTTTATTTTATTTTATTTTATTTTATTGTAGAGATGAGGTCTTACCAAGTTGCCCAGGCTGGTCTCAAACCCGCGGACTCAGGCAGTCCACTGGCCTCGGCCTCCTAAAGTGCTGGGATTACAGCCAGAGCCACTGAGCTCAGCCACCATTTAGACTTTTACCAAAAAAAATTGACAACTGCTGCCCTAAACCTAAGAAATACTATGTTGGAACCTATCTCTATTCAGTTTCATAAGTACTTTATTGTCATCATTATTTATTAACTCATATCAATAAAGACTTAACCATAATAATATAAACCATTCTGAATACTTAAATAGAGGGAATTTAATGCAGGGCAGTGGTTACATGAATGATAGAAGTGGCTTAAAAGTCCATAGATGAGCATCAGCAGGAAGATGCCACCACTTCTACCTGGAAGACACAGGAAGGAGATAGATAGTTTTGTCAGAGCCCAGAGGCTGGAATCAAACAGCAGAAACTGGAATTATAGTGCTGAAGGACAGGAAGGATGGAGTTTCGGCCTGAAGCTGGAGTCACAGAAAAGCTTCTGCTTCTGCCTCCGATGCTGCCTGAAGCACAGAGGGAAATGAAACATACCCTGGCTTCTCCACCAGTGCCTTCCATCACCTGAACCCAACATAAGTCAACTGACAAACCTGAGAAATGGAGCTTGCAGGGTGTGTCCCCCTAAAATTCAGAGCAGAGAAAAAGGGTGAGGAATGAGTCTAAGGACACCTATACCTGAGATCTGCACAGCTGTTAATAGTTGTTAAGTACTGCCTTAAGACAGGCACAGAACTAGCAACTGGTTTACATGAATCCTTATCTACAAGACAAATACTAGTACTATCCCCAGTTTATAGATGAGGCTTAGACAAGTAAGTAAATTTCTCAAGGCCATGAATAAATGACCATGTTAGAAATGAATCCAAGTCTGCCTTACTCCAAAGCTCTTGCTTTAGCTCTCTCATTTTGCAATGAGAAAAAAAGTTGTATGGGGAAGATAAACTTGCAGCTAGTTCATGGCAGCCCTAGGTATAGATCCCAGGTTATTCCCATTAGATTTCTGTACACTTTAAGCTGTTATTATAGCATTTAGAGAGTGTCCAGAGGAGACCCCCATTTACATCACAAGGTATCCTTGCACCCTGAAACTATACTGAGCAACCTTCCTATAACCTGGTTTACTTTGTTGTAAAATGGGATTATTAATTATAGCCAGCCACAAGAGTGTTGAGAAAGATTAAGCATATAATGTATATAAAGATCTTTGAACACTATACCACAGAGAAGGTACTTAGTAAATTCCAACTGTCTATTGTTATTGTTAATCTTTTTATTATGCTGACTCTGAAAGAGATTATCACAGGAAAAGAGTAGATCAAACATTTTATGAAATGTAATCCAAGAACTTTATTAAACAGTGATATTCTATTATGGACATTTTGTTTTTCTTTTATTTAGGAAGGTTGTTGGAAGATACTAAAAAAATGGTGAGAATCCACCATCTTGTCTTACCGTGGTTTCTCTTTATAAGTCCCTATGAAATGTTTCTTTCTAAGAAAAAAACAAAGATACTAAAAAAATAGCACTTTTGTTTTGTTTTCCTTTAAGTGAATGGACCGCATGATGTCTTTGTTTATCAGTTCAAGGGCTTTTTTATGTACCATTGCATATATATGTAAAATGTCATTTTCTCTTATGCTTCTATAAAGTTTCTCTCTTTCATCTAGGATGGCCTTTCCCCAATCATTCCCAACATATGATCTCTTCCTTCAGGTCCCCATGGTTTTACTTGGCTTCATTCTTTTTTTTTTTTTTTTTTTAATTAGAGTCTCACCCTATTGCCCAGGCTGGAGTGGTGCAGTGGCATGCTCACAGCCACTGCAGCCTTGACCTGCTGGGCTCAGGTGATCCTTCTGCCTCAGCCTTCCAAGTAGCTGTATCTACAGGCATGCGCCACCATGCATGCCCGGCTAATTTTTTTAAATGATTCTTTATTGTAGAGATGAGGTCTTGCCAAGTTGCCCAGGCTGGTCTCGAACCTATGGGCTCAGACAGTCCTCTCACCTTGGCCTCCCAAAGTGCTGGAATTATAGACATGAGTCACCATGCCCAGCAACTTCATTCTTAATAGTCTCCCATTCCTCCAAGTCCTTTTTCTTAACTAACACAATTCCTATACTGTAATACTTCGGAACATGCTCAAGATTTTGTTTCTCAAGCAGTATTTCCCTAGGTAATCACATGAAACATTGATCTTTTACCTATATATAGCACCTGTAGAAAACCTGTAACATGCTGTCATATACTATTTATATTGCCTGAAATAGTTTTGTAGCTTTTCCATTTGTATTTTATTTCTCCCACTTGATTGAAAGTCATGCTTGGATGGACTTTTATGAGGTTGTTGCTTTACAAATACTTAAGTAATGTGTGAAAACTTATAACTAGAGTTCAAATTACTTGTGTGTTTATTTTTGTTAATTGATGCTGTTTGCTTTTAAAGGTGGTTTTGCTGCAAAGCAGAAGCCACTGACTTTGGTCCTTGTGTGGGATTCCCTGAAAATAGCTAGAAAGAAAAGAATTCCTTTAATCTAAAGCATTCCAAAGATCCAAATATTAACAGACTATGAAATAAAAGACCCTGGAAGCAAATCCTTCCAACATGCTACACCATGTAGCCTATGGTGAAGAGTTCTTTTTCTTCTTTTTATTTAATGACAACCAAGAAGGGTATTTTGATAAGAAAAATAACCCATTAGATGTAGCATAGGAATGTCATATGATAAGTGCTGAAACTATCTTAAAATGCAGGGCTCATAATAGAATGTGGACCTGCTGCCACGATTTTCAGGCTCTGAGGCTTTAGATTTGATTTAGTAAAAAATTGAACTGTAATATATAAGGAAGTAATGATGACTGTGCAAATATTTGCACTTTGTGGTCCATTATTATTTCACGTTTCAAGTGACTGTTTACAGTTTACTAACCTCAGAAAGCTGTACAGAGCAAATGAGAGATCTGAGGGAAAGTAGTAAAAAGTACTCCAAATGATCTCTGAGAATTCCTGTTACATACTTGTCATTTATTCACAAGAATTTTATACAATGACATATTCTTTCATGTTTAAGGAGAATGTCTTCTCAGACAGTGTTTCAAAATCAGTAACTTTAGTTAAATGTTACAACTATAGAAGTCTAAAAAATAAGTCATATTGCTCAAACACTGTGAATTGTTATAATTTGTGAACGTAAAGGTTACATTTAGGATGACTCTGTGGTGTTTGGTAACTAGACCTAGATAGATTTTTCAGTTTAAAAAATTAGGCCAGGCACAGTGGCTCATGCCTGTAAACACAGCACTTCAGGAGGCCAAGACAGGAGGATTGCTTGAGCCCAGGAGTTCAAGACTAGCCTGGGCAACATAGCAAGACTTCATCTCTACAAAAAAAATTTTTAAAAATTAGCTGGGTGGAGTGATGTGTGTCTTTAGTTCCAGCTACTCAGGAGACTGAGGTGGAAGGATTGCCTGAGCCTAGGATTTTGAGGCTGCAGTGAGTTGTGATGGTGCCACTGCACTCCAGCCTGGGCAACTGAATTAGAACCCCCCAACTCAAAACAACAACAACAAAAAAAATCATAAGCATTTCTGAATAGAAGAAGCATTCCCAGTGTTGAAAGCAAATAATCCTCTCTTTACCCTCTTACCATCTTTCCTTACCCCTCAAATACATGCTTTGAACCCTTTACTACTTCATTCTCTGTGATGTTATTATATTAAGTGTAAATCTTAATAAGTCCCAATTCCTTGAATTTGAATGTATTGAGACTTGAGGTCTAGCATTTTGCCTAGTTTATTCTATATTTAAAATAACGTTTTTGGCAGGGTTAGACAGTAAACAGCTATAGTAGTAGGGGCCCAAACCACAATGAATACTGCTGAATGTCATGTTACAAACCTGCCTCTTGAGTCCTTAAAATAAACTTCTAAAAGTAGCTATGGCAACCGAACCTGAAATACTGTTACCAGAAGGGATTTTGTGTTTTAGTTTCTTCATCCAGTTCTCACGTGTGTTTATAAGGCAGTACCTTACAGATTGATTATGAAGAGGACTATGACATGTATCCAAGCATAAAGTTATATGGAAACTATGAAACAGTTTGTTTAGATTACTTGTTATTTCTTCTGTAACTAAGATTATAGTTCAGACACTTCAATCTGAATATGATTGTTAAACAGTAACATAAATGCCAGAATTATAGCCAGAGACTAAGGTAGTAAGTAATTTGATGTTCGGGCAATTTTAATTTTAGGGACATTGTCCTTAGGTTTTGGTATTTTCCAACAATTGTACCATTTATGATTTTATTTTATTTTAGCCATGCCCTTTGGGTTCCCGAGATTTTCGAGAGAAACAGTGTGCAGACTTTGACAATATGCCTTTCCGAGGAAAGTATTATAACTGGAAACCCTATACTGGAGGTAATGTATAACCTGGTAGAGCATTCATGCTTCAGAGCCTTGCAAACATAAAAGAATATATAAATACATAAAAGCACACACATTCATTCATGCATACACTAGTTAAAATTAGTGTTTGCAAATAAGCACAGGAAAGTACTTATAGTACTATAAAGGTCTAATGTCTTCTTTTCCCCATAATAAAGTTTATATGTTAGTACAAATGATCAGAAATCATTTTCTAAAACCCAATTCTGTTTAACAAGGTGCAGAATTCCTAGAAAGGATGTCTACATATTAAAACCATATAGCATTTTTGAGTTCTGCTTGAGACTTCCTTGGGGTGTATGTAAATTGCATTATAATCTTTAAATATTTATAATTATCACCCTAAAACAAAATATAATAATATAAATCAGGAAAATCTGTGTTCTTTCTTAGTCAAGGGCCAAAGATCATTCCACAGATTATTAATACTCTTTTTCAGAGTTAGGACACATTTCTACTCTTATTTGTGTAGGTATCAAGCACGAATTGTTCAATAAGCAGAAGTATTTTTATAGTCCCAAAATATAAACTAAATTTTGTTGAAATGTTCTCTCAGAAAAATTGAATTTACTTTTAAGAAACGTTTACTGTTTGTTTTTCTAAAATTTTATTTTAGAAATTATCCAATAGAGCAATATTAAAAGAGTTTTACAGTGACAACTGTATATTCACTACCAAAATTCTACCGTTAACATTTTACTATACTTCATGCATGTTTTTTAACTCTCTATTCATTTATTACTTCATTTTGTTTTTTGATGTATTTCAAAGTAAACTGCAGTCATTCATATACTTTTCTCTCAATATTTCAGCATGTGTAACATTAACCATGGTTCAGTATTTGTCTACTTTTTTCTTGAGGTAATATTACTTAAAATTATATGCAAAAATCCTAACTGTCCTATCTCTGAATTTTGACAAATGCATACACCTGTAAAACCCTGTTGAGCTGTAGAGCATTACCTTTTCCTCCAAAATTCTCGGTCAGTTTTAGACTGCTATAACAAATTGCCGTAGACTGGGGATCTTAAACAATAGAAATGTATTTCTTACCATTCTGGAAGCTAAACATCTCAGATCAGGATGCCATTGTGGTTGGATTTTGGTGAAGGCCCTCTTCTGGCTTGTAGACCGGTTTTCCTTCTCATGGTAGCCTCCCATGCTAGAAAGAGGGAGAAAGAACTTTCTGGGGGACCCTTTTATAAGGGTGTTAATCCCGTTCAAAAGCCTTCACCCTCATGATCTAATTACTTCCTAAAGGTCCCACCTTCACATTGAGGGTTAAAATTTCAACATATGAGTTTTGAGGGGACACAAACATTTAGCCCATGAAAGTCCTCATAGTCCTTAGCAGTCAATAGCTGCCTCTGCCTACTCTGCCCAAGATATAACCCTTGTTCTGATTTTTTTTCTCGCTATAGTTTAGTTTTGCCTGCTCTAGAACTTCATACTTGACTGTATAACTCTTCTTTGAGACTAATGTTTTTGAGATCTATCCACGTTGTTGTATATTGAAGTACTTAATTCTAGTTGGGTGTGGTGGTACACACTTGTAGTCCAGCTATTTGGAAGGCTGAGGTGAGGATCACTCGAGCCCAGGAGTTCTCTTAAAAAAAAAAAAAAAAAAAAAAAAAAAGAGAGAGAGAGGAAAAAAAAAGAAAAAGGGAGTTCATTCCTTTTTATTGTTAAGCGGTATTTCATTGTAGTAACCAGTTTGTTTTTTCATTCTGCTATTGATGAGCACCTGGATTGTTTCTAGTTTTTAGCTGCTATGAACATTTGTGTACAATCTTTTTGTGAGCACATGTTTTCATTTTACTTGGGTAAATACTTAGGGATGGAATTGCTGGGCATTGGAGTAGATGTGAGTTTAGTTTTAAAAGAAACTGCTGATGTTTTTTATAGTGAGTGTACCACATTACACTCCCATCAACAATATATGAGTGTTCTGTTTGCTGCACCACCATGCCAGTATTTGGTGTTTTCAATCTTCTTCTGGTGGAGGTAGTGTGACATTTCAATGAAGTTTCAGTTTTCATTTTCTGATGTTTATGTTAAGCATGTTTTCATGTACTTATTGGCCATTTATATATTTTCTTTTGTACTGTCCAAATCTTTTGCCTATTTTTAAATTGGGTTATTTATCTTCTCAAGTGGTAGTCATTTATCAGATAAGTTTTACAAATATTTTGTCACATTCCATGGCTTTCCTGTTTTTAAATGGTGGGGGTTTTATGGTGCATGTGTTTTTAATTCTAATTTTTCAATAATTTTTCTTTAAAATTATTGTGTTCTGTGTACTGTCTAAGAAGTCTTTGTCTACCTTAACTCACGAAGATATTTTCTTATATTTTCTTCTAAAAGCCTATGGTTTAATCCTTGCATTTAGATCTGTGATCTATATCAAAATAATTTTTGCTATGATATATATTTGTAGTATATTTATGGATTTTCTATTTTGTTTCCTTGATCCATTTGTCAATTCTATGCCAGTATCCAACTGATCTGATTATTGTAACTGTACACTCAAACACAGGTAGTGCAAATTCCACCAGCTTCGATTTTTTTTTCAAGAGTTCTTCAGATATTCTAACTGGTGGGCTCCAGTGATTCTTCCTCCTCATTTTCATATAAATTTCTGAATCAGTTGTTAATGTCCATAGTAAAACCTGCTGAACTTATGAATGTTGTTATGTTGAATCTATTGATCAATGGAGAGAGAACTGAGATATTAACAATATTGAATTTTTCAATCTATGTACATTGTATATCTATTTATGTCTTCTTTAATTTATCTCAGCTATATTTTAGATGTAAGGCCCTGCAAATCTTTTATTAAGTCTATTCATAAGTAATTCTTGGTTTTGCCCTTACTGTTAATAAAACTTTTGAAAATTTCATTTTCACTTTATTTTTCTAGTGTATAAAATAAAATTGACTTTTGTATATTTACTTTGTATTCTGTAACCTCCCTAAATTTTTATATTCTGATAGTTTTTTATGTAGATGCTTAGATTTTCTTGGTAAACAGTCATGTGACCTGGGAATAGAGACAATCTATTTCAATTGTTATGCCTTTTATTTTATTTTATTGCCTTAATATATTGAACTGGGCCTACATGTAATTTGTACACGTATTGATAGTATTTTTTTCTTCCTTATTAATATGCTGAATGACTTGGTAGATTTTACAATCTCAAACCAACTTTATATTCCCAGGATAAGCTCCATGTGGTGATGATGTATTATGTTTTGTATGTTATTAGATTTAATTGCTAATGTTTTATTAAGGATATTTGCATCTGTATTCATAAAAGTAAATATTTTTCTTGTGATGTCTTTAGCAAGTTTTGGTATCAGAGGTATTCTGGCTTTCCTAAATAGAATCCTTGTTTATTCTAAAAGAGAGTTTTAGGATTGGTATTATTTCTTCCTTAGAATAGATTTCACCAGTAAAACCACCCAAACTTGGCATTTTCTTTGTGAAAATCTTTTTTAGTAAAGATTCAACTCCTTTCATACATAAAGGGTTATTCGGGTTTTGGGGAGTTTTTTGTTTTGTTTTTGAATTGAAGTCTCACTCTGTCGCCCAGGCTGGAGTGCAATGGCACACTCACAACTACCCCAGTGGCAACCTGGTGGGCTCCAGTGATCCTTCCTCTTCAGCCTTACAAGTAGCCAGAACTACAGGCACGCTACCACACCCGGCTAATTTTTTTTCATTTATTGTAGAGACGAGGTCTCACCAAGTTGCCTGACCTGGTCTCGAACCCAGGGGCTCAGGCAATCCACTCGCCTTGGCCTCCCAGAGTGCTGGGATTACAGGCTGACCCACCGAGCCCAGCCTAATTGGGTTTTTAATTTTTTTTCTTTTGTTTTTATTTTTGATTTTGTGTCTTTAAGAAAGGTATGTGAAATCTATGTTGTCCAATTTGTTGACATAAAATTGATTATAACATTCTCTTATTATCATGTTTAATATGTATAAAATTCGTAGTGATATATACTTTTTCATTTCTGATGTTGGTTATTGTGTTTCCTCTGTTTTTCCTGGTCAGTCTTGCTTAGGGTTTATCAATTTTATTAATTTTTTCAAATAACTACATTTTGACTTTAGTACTTTTTCTGTAATTTGTCTTTTTTAAATGTATTATTTTGCTCCTATTTTATTATTTATTTCTGTTTCTTTTACTCATCTACATTTCCAAAAGTTGGTACGTTCTATTTTTATTTTCTTCAATTAAAAATATTTTATTTACATTGTGAATTCTTCTTTGATCGATGGGTTACTTAGAACTATGGTGTTTTGATTTTCGAATATTTGAGATTTTCTAGAAATCTTTGTATTACTCATGAATAATTGCATTAAGATTAGAGAATACTCTCTATTCTTGGTGAATATTCTACATATACTTGAAAAAAAGTGTTTTCTGCAGTTGTTGACGATATAGTATTCTGTAGATATCCATGAGATCAATTTGGCTGAGAATGTTGTTCAATCTTTTATATTCTTTCTGACTTATTCTGTTCTAGTTCTATCAATTATTGAGAGATTAAAATCTTTAACAATTCTACTAGTATAGCTTTGCTTTCATTTTTTGTAAAGTTTTGTTTCATGTATTTGAGTATTTTTTCATTTAGGTGTATATATATTTGAGATTGTTTTGTCTTAGTGCAGAAGGAAAAGAAGTGCCTGAAATAATTCACAAATTTAATAATTACTATCTACATAATTTTGTGCATAGTGAATTAACTGAATTCATAATAAGCTTTAATTTAAGGCAATTGGTTAATATGACCTTTCACTTAGAGAATTAAGTTAACAACCTTACTTTTATTTTTCAACTTCACTGAAATATAACTGACAAACAAAAATTGTATATTGTTAAGGTGTACAATGTGATGTTTTGATTTACATATATATTATGAAATGATTACCATAATCAAGCAAATTAACATATCTATTACCTCACATAGTAACCATTTGTGTGTGTGTGATGAGAATACCTAACTATACTATTTTAGATCTCCATAAATTATTCCTTTTTTTTTTTTTTGAGTTGAGGTCTCACTCTGTCACCTAGGTGGAGTGCAATGGCATGATCATGGCTCACCACAGCCATACTGGATTATATGGTCAAGAAGCTGGGACTACAGGTGTGCACCACCACGTCTGGCTAATTTTTAAATTTTTTTCTTGAGACGATGTCTCACTATGTTGCTAGGCTGGTCTCAAACTCCTGGACTCAAGCAATCCTCCCGCCTTGGCCTCCCAAAGTGCTAGGATTACTGAAGTGAGCCACCACACCAGGCTGCTTATTCCTTTTGTAACTGAAGGTTTCTACCCCGATGAATACAATATTTTCCTATTTCCCCCACTTGACACAACCCCTTCTCTCTGTTTCTTTGAGTATGACATTTTTAGATTACACATATAAGTGAGATTATGCAGTTTTGTCTTTCTGTGTCTGGTTTATTTTACATAGCGTGTTGTCTTCCAGGTTCATCCGTGTTTTCCCAAATGACTAGATTTCTTTCTCTTTTTAGGCTGAACGATTTGTCATTATATATCACAATTATGTATGTATGTATCACAACTTTTTTATTCGTTCATCTGTTGACAGACATTTGGCTATTGGGAGTGTAGATATCTCTTCCAGATTTTATTTCCTCTGGCTATACACCAGAAGTGGGATTGCTGGGTCATATGGTCATTCTATTTTAAATTTTGGAGGAGCTTCCATATTCTTTTTCATAAAGGCAGTACCAATTTACATTCTCATCAGTAATGTATATAAAGATTTCCTTTTCTCCACCTCATTGCCAACATTTGTTATCTTGTGACTTTTTGATAATAGCCATCCTAAACAGGTGTGAGGTGATATCTAATTGTAGTTTTGATTTGCATTTACCTGATGATTACTGATTTTGCACACCTTTTCACGTACCTGTAGACTATTTATGTATCTTCCTTGAAAAATGTCTATTCACTTCCTTTACCTATTCTTAAATTATGTTTTTTCACGATTGAATGCATGGATTCCTTATATCTTTAAAATATTTTCTCCTATTCCAAGGATTGCCTTTTCAAATAGTTGATTGTTTGCTGTGCAGAAACTTTTCAGTTTGATATGGTCCCACTTGTTATTTTACCATTAGTTGTCTGTGCTTTTGGTGTCATACTAAAAAAGTATATATTTTGGAGCTTTTGCCTTATGTTTTCTTCTAGTAGTTTTACAGTTTCAGGTCTTATGTTTAAATCTGTAATCCCTTTTGAGTTGATTTTTGTATACAGTGTAAGCTAAGGACCCAATTTTTTTTTTTTTTTTTTGGAATGTGGGCATTCAGTTTTCTCAGCAATGTTTATTGAAGAGACTATCCTTTCCTCCTTATGTATTCTTGGCACCTTTGCCAAAGATTAGTAGACTATATATGAATGGGATTTTTTTGGGGGGGGGCGGTTAGGGGGTTATCTATTCTGCTGCATTGTTCTATTTATCTGCTTTAGCAAAGTACCATACTGTTCTGATTTCCACAGCTTTGTAATAAAATTTGAAATCAGAAAGTGTGATGCTTTCAGCTTTATTCTTCTTACTCAAAGATTGCTGTGACTATCTGGGGTCTTTTTTGTTTCCATATGAATTTTAGGATTCTTTTTTCTATTTCTGTGAAAAATATCACTGAAATTTTGATAGAGATTGCATTAAATCTGTTGGGGAAGATGGGCATTTTCAAATATTGATCTTTCCAGTTTATGAACATATGATATCTTTCCATTTATTTGTGTCTAATTTATTTCATCACTGTTTTATAATTTTCAGTGTACATATTTTTTATCTTTTTGTTTAAATATATTCCTAAGTACTTTTTTATGCTACTATAAATGGTATTTTCTTATTTTCTTTCTTGGATAGTTTGTTGTTAGTGTTTAGAAATGCTACTAATTTTTGTATGTTGATTCTGTATTCTATATTTACTGAATTTATTACTTCTAACAATTTTTTTGTGGTGTCTTTAGGGTTTTCTATATATAAGATCATGTTGCCAGAAAATAATTTTTCTTTTTCTTTTCCAATTTGCATGTCTTTTATTCTATTTATTGCTTATTTGCCTTTACTAGAACTTGCAGTACTATGTTGAATTGAGTGGACATCATTGTCTTACTCCTGATCTTAGAGAAAAATATTTCAACTTTTCACTGTGGGCTTATCATATAAGACCTTTATTGTATTCTACAATAGAGGTATTCTCCTTCTATACTTAATTTGTTGAGAATTTGTAGTATAACGAAAAGATGTTGAATTTTGTCAAAGCTATATTTACATCTCTTGAGAGGATCACTTGATCTTTGTCCTCCATTTTGTTAATATGATGTATCACATGTTTTGAATGGCCGTGTCACTGATGAGATGAGGGAAGTTTTCTTGGATAATTTCACAGAATGTTTGCTCCAGGGTGGTCTCTGTCTCTCTATCTGCCTCAGGGATTCCAATTAATCTTAGGTTCAGTCTTGTAAAATAATCGGTCATCTCTTGGAGGTTTTGTTCTGAATTTTTAAGCTTCTTTTCTATGTTTTTAAAAGTTTGAGTTAGTTCCATATTTTGGTCCTCAAGCTATGAGATTCTTTCTTCTACTTGGCTAATTCTGCTTTCCATGCTTATCAGTTTGTAATTTATTTCATTCCCTGTATTCTTTATTGCTGTCATCTCAGTTATCTACTCCATTCTTTCCTCTTGTCTTTCCTCAATTCTGTTTATTCTCTCTATTGATGTCTTGATATTTGGGTTTGTGGTTTGAGACCAATCATTCTGGGGGCTCTTCATTGTTTGCATTCTGAAGTCTGTGATTTTCAGTGTCTGACCTCCCAGGGGTCTGAATCACATGTTTTGACTTGCATATGTTAATCCAGCATTATATCCTCAGTATAAATCCTACCTGATTATGATGAATGATCTTTTTAATGTGCTGGTGAGTTCAGTTTGCTCGTATTTCATTGAAATTTTTTTGCATCTATGTTCATCAAGGATGTTGGCCTGTAATTTTCTTTTCTTTTCTTTTCTTTTGAGTTGGAGTCTCACTCCATCACCCATACTGGAGTGCCGTGGCACACTCATGGCCACCCCAGTGTTGACCTGCTGGGCTTAGGCGATCCTTCTACTTCAGCCTTCCAAAGTAGCCAGAACTACAGACATGGGCTACCACACCCAGCTAATTCTTTGTTGTTTTTTTTTAATTTTGGTAGAGATGAGGTCTTGCCAAGTTGCCCAGGTTGTTCTTGAAACCATGGGCTCAGACAGGCAGCTCACCTCGGCCGCTCAAAGTGCTGAGATTATAGGCCTGAGCCACCACACCCAGCCTGTAATTTTATTTTCTAGGAGTGTCCTTGTCTGGTTTGGTATTAGAATTGCTGGCTTCATAAAATGCACTTGGAAATGCTTCCTTCTCTGCAATTTTTTTGAAAGAGTAAAAGCAAAGGGATTAATTCTTCTTTAAATGTTTGGTATAATTCACCACTGAAGCCCTCAAGCCCTGCATTTTTATTTGATGAATGCTTTTTAATTACTGCTTCAGTCTCTTTTCTTTTAATTTGTCTGTTCAGGTATTCTGTTTTTTCATGGTTCAGTCTTAGTAGGTTGTATGTTTCTAGAACTTTTCTAATTTCTTCTAGGTTATCCGATTTGTTGGTCGATAGATGTCCATAGTAGTCTCTTCTGATCCTTTGTATTTCTGTGATATCAGTTGTAATGCCTCCTCTTTCCTTTCTGATTTAATTTGAGTCTTTTCTCTTTTTTTCTTAGCTAAAGTTTTGCCAATTTTGTTTATCTGTTCAGAAAACTCTAAGTTTTGGTAATCTTTTCTATTTTTCCAGCCTCTATTTCTGCTCTGATTTTATTTTTTTTTCCTGCTACTAACTTTGGAGTTCATTTGTTCTTTTTTTTCTAGTTACCTAGATAAGCAGTCCCCAATTTTTTTGGCATCAGGGACTGGTTTCATGGAAGACAATTTTTCCGTGGGGGTAGGGAGGGAGGTGGAGGGGTGGTGGGGCAGTGGAAGGGGGTTGAAGTGCAGTTAAACCTCACTGCCAATCACTTCCTCGGCGCTACCTCAGATCATCAAAAATTAGATTCTCATATGGAGCGTGTAGCCTAGATCCCTTGCACGTGCAGTTCACAATAGGGTTCACACTCCTATGAGAATCTAATGCCTCACTCATCTGACAGGAAATGGACCAGTTCCTGCTGTGCAGACCGTTCCTAACAGACCACAGATGAGTACCAGTTTGGGAGTTGGGGACCTCTACCCTTGATGTTAAGCTAGGTTGTTTATTTGTGATCTTTTTCTTTTTTCATATTAGACATGTATCACTATAAACTTCCCTCTAAGAGGTGCTTTTGCAGCACCCCATATGTTTTGGAATGTTGTATTTCTATTTTTGTCTTAAGATTTTTAAAAAATTTACCTTTTTATCTCTTCTTTGACCCTTTGATTGTTCAGAAATATATTATTTAACTTCCAAATATTTGTGAGTGTTGCAGTTTTTTTTCTATTACTGATTTTTAGTTTCATACCACTGTGGTAAAAAAAATGCTTGATATTTCCATCTTAAATGTATTAAGACTTGTTTTGTGGCTATATATTCAATCACCCAGAGAATTTTCTGTATGTGCTAGAAGAGAAGATCTATTTTGATGCTGTTAGATGGAATCTTCTGTATTACTATTAGATCTGTTTGCTTTAAAGTATGGTTCAAGTTCATCATTTCCTGATGTATTTTCTGTCTGAATGATCTATCCATTGTTGAAAGTGGGTCATTGAAATCCCCTATTATATTGCTGTCTATTTCCTTCATCCTATCTTAATATTTGCTTTATATATTTAGATGCTTCATTGTTGGATATATATAGTATATTTACAATTATAAATTGTAATTAATTGATGAATCGACCCCTTTATCATTACATAATGACTTTTCTTTGTCTCATTATCACTTTTGACTTATCGTCTATGTTGTCTGATAAAAGTACAGCTCCCTGAGCTCTCTTTTGGTTTCCATTTGCATAGAATATATTTTTCCATCTTTTTACTTTTAGTCTATGTGTGTCCTTAAATCTGAAGTGAGCCACTTGTAGGCAATATATAGTTGGATCTTTTTTAAAAAATTCATTCAGCCGCTCTATGTCTTTTCATTGGGGAATTTAAACCATTTGTATTTAAAGTAACTATTGTTAGGTAAGGACTTACTATTGCCATTTTGTCAGTTGTTTTGACTGCTTTGTATATTTTTGTTGTTGTTCCTTTCTTCTTATCTTACTGTCTTCCTTTGTGATTTGAAGATTTCATGCTTTGATTTCTTTCTCTTTTTTTGTATATCTACTATAGGTATTTCCTTTGTGCTTATCAATAGATTTATGTAAAAACATGTTGTAGTTATAATAGTTTATTTTTAAGCTATTAACTACTTAGCTTCAATCACATGCAAAAATTCTACAGTTTTGCTCCTTTTTTATTTTATGTTTTTGATATTACAATTTACAACTTTTTATATTGTGTATCCATTCACAAACTAGAGTAGCTTTAGTTATTTTTGATATTTTTGCTTTTTAGCTTTTATACTAGAGTTATAAGTGATTTATACACTTTCATGGCAGTATTAGAGTATTCTGAATTTGATTATATACCTACCTTTACCATGAGTTTTATACTTTCATATATTTTAATGTTACTAATTAGTATCCTTTCATTTCAGCTTGAAGAACTTCCTTTAGCATTTCTTGTATGGCAGGTCTAGTGGTACACTTCCTCAACTTTTGTTTGTCTGGGAAAGTTTTTCTCTCTCCTTCATTTCTAAAGGACAGCTCTTCCAGGTAAAGTATTCTCTGTTGTCAGTTTTCTTTCAGCACTTTGAGTATATCATTCCACTCTTTCCTGGTCTGCAATGTTTCTGCTAAGAAATCTACTAATAGACCTATAAATTCCCTTGTATGTGACAAAACTCTTCTTGCTGGCTTTCAAAATTATTTATCTTTGGTTTTTGACAGGCTGATTATATGTTTGTGAATTCTTTGAGTTAAAACTTACTAGAGATCTTTGATCCTCATGTACTTGGATGTTCATATTTCTCTCCCGATTTGTGAAGTTTTCAGCCATTATCTTATTAAATATGCTTTACTCCACTTTCTTCTCCATCTGAGATTTCCATAATGTGAAATTTAGCTCTCTTGATGGTGTCACATAAGTCCTATAGACTTTCTTCATTCCTTTTATTATGTTTTCATTATATTCCTTGTGTTTTTTAGCACCAAAATTTGTTTTCTAATGATTCTCTTTATTGAATTCTTACTTTGTTCACGCATTGTTTTTCTGATTTCATTGAGTTGTCTATCGATAGTCCTCAGCTTCCTTAAAACAATTACTTTGAATTCTTTTTTTTGTTTGTTTGTTTTTGGGTTGGAGTCTCACTCTGTCGCCCAGACTGGAGTGCAGAGGCCGCTCCCAGCCACCGCAGCCTCGACCTGCTAGGCTGATCCTTCGGCCTGATCCTTCGGCCTGATCCTTCGGCCTCAGCCTTCCGAGTAGCTGGAACTACAGGCGTGCGCTACCACGCCCGGCTAGTTTTTGATTTATTGTAGAGATGAGGTCTCGCCAAGTTGCCCAGGCGGGTCTCGAACCCGCGGGCTCAGTAAATTCTTTTTTAATACATCCATAGTTCTCCATTTCATTGGGTTGATTTATTGGGTTCCTTTGATGATGTCATGTTTTCTTGATTTTTTTTTTCCTGGTTCCTTGAAGTTTTGTGTTGCTGTGTTTGCATTTGGAGAATGAAGTCTTTACTGACTGGGTCCTAGAGAGAAATGTCTTTGGATTCTGAGGCCTTCTCAGACCTGTTCTATGGTGTACCTATTCCATACCTCTTATTCTCTCTTGGGGAGAAATTCTTAAGATCGTATGTCCTCTCTGGATCCCATAAAGCTGGGCAGGTGCTGAGAGCCCCCTATTTTGTTTTCTCTAGGGTGGTGTCCTCATATGCTTAAGTTGTGTGCCTTCTCTCAATCCTGCAAAGTCATGCTGGCAGTCTGCATTAAATGCTTGTACTCACTGTCCATGGAAGTACACTCAGATTGCCCACCTGGGGGAGTTGGGTAGTATGAGACATGCAGAGGTTTGAGAGTGCCCATGAGCTAGTTGAGGGGTGGCCCGTAGGCAAAACCTCTTAAATGGCTCATGAGCAAACTTC
This sequence comes from Carlito syrichta, assembly GCF_000164805.1. Classification (NCBI taxonomy): domain Eukaryota; kingdom Metazoa; phylum Chordata; class Mammalia; order Primates; family Tarsiidae; genus Carlito; species Carlito syrichta. Next base: position 553,780 of record NW_007080808.1, read on the forward strand.
CCAGTGGAGTCCACAGAACAGTTTGTTGTATCTGTGGCCTCTCTTCTCTGCTCCCAGCCTCTTCCAACCACTTAATTGTGCCTATCGCCTCAGTATTCTGGATGAGTGAGAAAGAAGTGGAACACTTAGGCAGTGTCCCACACAGCTAGGGGAACCCAGGATTCACTCTCTGTACTTTCACTTTTCCCTGTGGGAGAAATTGCAGGCTGTGGGGTCTCTCTTTTCACTGAGTGGTACTGCCCTGAGGGACGTGTGATGCAGGTAAAGTGAAAGTGTTCTTCTTAAAACTCTTCATTGTGTCTGTTCTTGGATTTTTTTCCTTCAGTGGTAGGCTGGAACTTTTTTTGCTGGACTCCTGGATTCCCACAAAGGTACTCTTGTCTCTGAGTAGTTGTAAAAATTGATGCTTCTGCAGGGGGATGATGATAGAAAGCTCCTCTCTCATCATCTTGCTGATGTCACTCCAGTGGTAACTCTTCTGAAATTTCATTGTAGAAGAAGAATCTGAACACATCTTTGAAAGTAAGCAAAGAAGACATTTATTTCCATTTTCACCATATAGTAGTGAGCTAAGGAATACAACCATAGTATGTATATGTCCTGTCTATCAAATATTACCTTACATAATTAATGTAATGTTAAAATTGAATATACAGGGACAAGCCCCTCTGGTCTCCTCCTGCTGTGGGAGGTTTTCTATCCTTCAATAAATCCTGCTTTCTCAACTTCTGGGAATAAAAAATTTGAATATATAGGAAACTCAGATTCTCTTTTTAAAGCCTAATGCATAAAATGCTATATTAAATTCCAAAACATTACAATAAGAATGAGAAAATAACTATATTGAGTAGTAATGAAAAAAACCCAGTAAAATTCATAGAAATTTAGCGTAATTTATTCATGAGAATCTTATAAAGATAAATATAAATAGTTTGATTATCAAATCAGGAAGAAATTGCTTTATTTATTACCTATTATTTTTGTACTCAGTACAGCAATATTTATTGTTAACCTAAGGCTGAAAAATAACATTATACATTACATAGAAGCTCCATGGTCTATAAACATTAAAAGTACAAGAAACATGGACTCAAACCAGAGACAGTTCAGGGACCATTTTTTACCTACATACATATTTTAGTCTTAACAGTATTTTTGAAAACTTTTAATTTATTGTTAACATTTTATAATCAGAAGAGTGTATATGAAAAAATCTAAGTTTTCATCTTTTAAAAAAACAGAATGTCTGACAATGGGCTATCTTCTTACATAACAACATTCATCTGTAACAGCAATCTCCTTTAGTAGAATGTGCTCCCTCTAACTTATCATTGATTCTACCACTCTCAGTCTGTTTTCTTCTTTATATACTTTCAACCTGCAGAAACCTGATTTCTAAGAACTTCGCTGTGACTTAGGCATGTCATTTCATCTCTCTGCTTTATTTTCTTTCTTAGAAGTACTCTATTTTAAAGATAAATTTTATCAGCATAATTAGATACAGTCAAAGTGTTTTAAACTTTATGAAATAAAGTTTCAAAAAAAGTATTTTAAGTCACAATTTCAGTCAATAAGTATATATTTATAAATAGTAGCTTTCTCGTGTACTGTTTTCAGTACAATAAATTCACATTCATTATTATTTTTCCAGTATACTACATACTTATGATATGTACTCTGTTTTCAAAAATTGCTACTATTTATGTCTATTTTTCAATTCAACATTAAAAAATACAAATTTCAATAATATGAAAATGCTCAAGCTATTTTACAAATAAAATTAGATATTGTTTTAATTATTTAAATATAATGCTATATTTTATATTTAGCATTGATATACTAATCTCATAAGAATTATTCAAATGTAATGCTGTAATTAATTTTATTTCTGATTTGTTAATCTCATAAGAATTTATCTCCATACTTAAGCCAAGCTCACAAAATATGATATGTTTAAGGCAAGTACAAATTTAGTCTTATTTTATAACTACCATATCATTGCTTGATGTAGCAAAGTTTTTTTTTGTTTTTGCTTTTTTGCTATGTTTATTCAATGAGTAAATGTCTAGCAGAGTTTTTATATCAGCTTCAGTAGCACATGTAGCAGAAATTACTATTTGCTATATAAGAAGATTGTTTCAAGCATCCTTAAGCTTTATTTCCTTGATTTTTCAAATTGTTTTTATTTCATCTACTTTTTTTAGACATTCAGTTACCTTCACTGTGATTTCTTTTGACTTAAAGTGTATCGTAAACATATTTTTTTTATTGATCTTTTTATTTATATATTTTATTTTTTATTTTATTTATTTATTTTTTATTTTTTTTCCTTTTTTTTTTTTTTAATTAATCAGTATTTTTATTATAGTTTTGTGGGGTACAGTTAAGGATTAGGTGTACAATTACGTTTCATTCAGACACCCTGTTGATACTAGGTGTTTTCCCAGCCCCAGACA